>NW_028324305.1:17125797-17358297 GCF_058129835.1 Hydra viridissima
AATTACATATTTAATATAATTTTCATTGTATTGCATTTTAACAGATGAGTTTAAAAATCAAACTATTTACAAACTTGACAACTCTCAAAGAAAATGTTTCATCTCATACCACTTTAACTAATATAAATAAACATAAAGATAATACCATATTATTATTTCCATGAGATGATGCAACTTTCCATGTTGGAGATAGCATACTAAAAGTATCCATTTTTTCACGTGTTGTATCAGGTCCCAATGCCTGTTGTAATACACATTTTTTTAAATTTATAATTGATTTTAAATTTACATAACATATATAGAAATAAATATAAATACAAAAGTTAGAAAAACATAGAATTTAAAAAAATAACAACTAAGAAACCTACTCTTTGGAAGTCATTTAAATCATCAAGCATTTTATCAATAGCTGCATCAGAATCTGTAAAATCAAGTTCATCTTCATCAACAATGGCAACATCAACACCTTCTTCACCATCAAATGATTCAAAATCTATATCATCAATTAATGAATTGGAAGTGTTAGTCATCTGAAAATCCAAAAACTCATCAAAGAGTGGTGGTAATGGCATAGATTCATTTGAACTGTTAAACTCATCCATGAGATCAGGAGGAGGACCTGGCAGACTTTCTTCTAATTCAACCATAATGAAATTCTACTTCTATTTAAGTATAAAATTTAATACATATATATATATATATATATATATATATATATATATATATATATATATATATATATATATATATATATATATATATATATATATATATATATATAAAAGTTCTGGAACATTTTTGATTATGATTACCACTCGCACTGATGTTAAAGGTACCTATATAATCTTAAAATTAGCTGAACGCCTTGATTACCTATGAGAAATATTTAAAACATTTCATTTTCGACGCTACAAAACGTTTATTTTGCTGTTTGTTTTGGTTAATTTTTTGTTAATTCAGCTGTACAACGTCAAAACACAGTATCTGTATTTTTCATAATTGGATATGAAAATGATTTTGTAAATTACGTTGGGCTGCCTCCTTAACTTCATACTTATCACTTGAAGCTTCATAGTATGAAGTTTCAAGTGATAAGTATGTAATTAAGTTGGCGGCCCAACGTACTTTACAAAATCATTTTCATATCCAATTATGAAATTAACAGATACTGTGTTTTGACGTTGTACAGCTGAATTCATTTTAACTTATACTTGAGCATTTTCTTTTAATACCTGCCTAAAAATAATGTCAAGAATATTGTCTCGCAATTTCTTAACTTTTAAGGTCTCCGTAATTATATATATATATATACCAAAAGGGAAAAAAACGGCTGCCACAATCTAAAAATTTTTAAGTTATCGGCCATATCTAGTAAATACCCAAATAAAGTTTGTTTTGAATGTTTAAAGAACCGCTTTGAAAGAATTGCGTCTTCATAAAATAGAAATGCTTTCAAAGAATTGTGTCTTCCTAAATCAAACAACTTCAAACAATTCTTCTAATACATTTCTATATCTTGTATATTTATAATTTTGGCAATAAAAATCATGATTTCCTTTTGTTAAAAAAAAAAAAAAAAAAGTTATCTTGTGACCATACTTATTTGTCTTTTTTATAAAGAAAATCTCTACATTTCTGCTTTAATCAACTGATAGACTTTATGATATACACACGCGTTTCGTAGCGTTTCTATTTTTTTTTTTTTTTCTTCAGGTTGTACATCATTAAAGGATTAGAAACCTTTAATGATGTACAACCTGAAGAAAAAAAAAAATAGAAACGCTACCAAATTTTTATTTTATTTTTTAATGTCGCAAAACAACCCTTGTTCGTCATTGAGGACGTAACTCTTAATATAAGAGGCCAACATTGTCTATCTCGTGTCCTTTCTAGGCAACTGCTTCATTATAAATAAACAAAAGGTTTTTATATGAAACCAACTTATGGATATTGAATCAGTGTAGGGACAGCTATATACGGAAGTAAAGCGTGTAAACGAAATAAATGCGAAATGATAAATACGTCTTTTCAGTTATTGTATTAATCAATTTTTAATTGTGCTAGTATTTTGTTTACAACGAGTTGTGATTTCAATGTTTTAGATTTCCCAATAAGGTAAATTTGTTTTAAAATGACAAAAAAACATTATGGAAATATTATGCAGAAATATTTAGATAATCCCAATAGCATCTACAACACGATTGCAAAAGAACTGAAAATGCATCTCTACAACACTAGTGGTACTGTTCAAAGTTTCTCTCAAACAAAATTGATTAAACAAAAATCTGGTGGTGGAAGAATAGGACGGTTTTGTTAACGGCTTCAAGTTTAACCCAGACCTCTCGTCTAGGGAACGAGCCAAAAAAATACGGATTTTCTTTTAGTTCTATTCCAAAAGTTCAAAATAAAAAAAAAAAGTGCCAAACCGCTCTAAACTCAAGAAAAATGTGCACGAACCCTTTGTAGAATGTTGTACGACAATTTTATTTCAAAAAATTTCAGTATTTTTAAAGATGATAGTTTCATATGAAACTTACATTCTTGATTTAGCGAGATATTTGCAGCTATGTTAAAAAAAAATCAATACCTTATGAGTCCATAGTTACTAATCAAGCATATGTCAAAGAGTGCTTACAAAAACGTTGTTTGCCCCTCCTTAGCTTACTTAGCTTTAAGTTATTATGGTAAACTGGCTATAGAAAGGTATGATGTGAAATTTGTGCTCAAATCGAAAAATTAAGTAAACAAAAAAATCTTAAGTAGTTTTTCATTTATTTTGTTTGCAAGCTGTAAACTCCATTTGTTGTTTAGTTTTGGTTCGTCAATAGTTTGTACTTTTTTTACCACTTTTTTCAACTTTTGCTGTGCCTGCCTTTATATCAACAGCAGCAATTTCATGCAGCAATTGCTTTTAACATTACTATTACTATTATTACTATTATTATTATTATTACTATTATTATTATTATTACTATTATTATTATTATTATTATTATTATTATTATTATTATTATTATTATTATTATTATTATTATTATTATTATTATTATTACTATTATTATTATTATTATTATTATTATTATTACTATTATTATTATTATTACTATTATTATTATTATTATTATTATTATTATTATTATTATTATTATTATTATTATTATTATTATTATTATTATTATTATTATTATTATTATTACTATTATTATTATTATTATTATTATTATTATTACTATTATTATTATTATTATTATTATTATTATTATTATTATTATTATTAGTAGTAGTAGTAGTAGTAGTAGTAGTAGTAGTAGTAGTAGTAGTAGTAGTAGTAGTAGTAGAAGTAGTAGTAGTAGTAGTAGTAGTAGTAGTAGTAGTAGTAGTAGTAGTAGTAGTAGTAGTAGTAGTAGTAGTAGTAGTAGTAGTAGTAGTAGTAGTAGTAGTAGTAGTAGTAGTAGTAGTAGTAGTAGTAGTAGTAGTAGTAGTAGTAGTAGTAGTAGTAGTAGTAGTAGTAGTAGTAGTAGTAGTAGTAGTAGTAGTAGTAGTAGTAGTAGTAGTAGTAGTAGTAGTAGTAGTAGTAGTAGTAGTAGTAGTAGTAGTAGTAGTAGTAGTAGTAGTAGTAGTAGTAGTAGTAGTAGTAGTAGTAGTAGTAGTAGTAGTAGTAGTAGTAGTAGTAGTAGTAGTAGTAGTAGTAGTAGTAGTAGTAGTAGTAGTAGTAGTAGTAGTAGTAGTAGTAGTAGTAGTAGTAGTAGTAGTAGTAGTAGTAGTAGTAGTAGTAGTAGTAGTAGTAGTAGTAGTAGTAGTAGTAGTAGTAGTAGTAGTAGTAGTAGTAGTAGTAGTAGTAGTAGTAGTAGTAGTAGTAGTAGTAGTAGTAGTAGTAGTAGTAGTAGTAGTAGTAGTAGTAGTAGTAGTAGTAGTAGTAGTAGTAGTAGTAGTAGTAGTAGTAGTAGTAGTAGTAGTAGTAGTAGTAGTAGTAGTAGTAGTAGTAGTAGTAGTAGTAGTAGTAGTAGTAGTAGTAGTAGTAGTAGTAGTAGTAGTAGTAGTAGTAGTAGTAGTAGTAGTAGTAGTAGTAGTAGTAGTAGTAGTAGTAGTAGTAGTAGTAGTAGTAGTAGTAGTAGTAGTAGTAGTAGTAGTAGTAGTAGTAGTAGTAGTAGTAGTAGTAGTAGTAGTAGTAGTAGTAGTAGTAGTAGTAGTAGTAGTAGTAGTAGTAGTAGTAGTAGTAGTAGTAGTAGTAGTAGTAGTAGTAGTAGTAGTAGTAGTAGTAGTAGTAGTAGTAGTAGTAGTAGTAGTAGTAGTAGTAGTAGTAGTATCATTATAATTACTATTATTATCATCACTGTCGTTTAGATAAGTTTATTCTACTTAAGACTTTAGAAAGGTAACTTTGCTAAGTTCTTATGGTCTTCAGTTATTTTTAATTTTAAGCAATATGGAAATATGAATGAACAGGGTTTTTTGAAAGATTTTTTTCAAAAGAGTTTGAATTGAACTGACTTTTGAAGTTTTGGAAAAAATCGAACATTTTTCTTATAATTTTTCACTGTTAAAATGTTTAGTTGTTGTTTATAAAAATTCAAAGTCGGAATTTGGAAAAATTTCGAGCTTTTCAAAAGAGAAAACTCCTTTAAAATCCATAGAAAGTTTATTTTAAACTACAAAGCAGTCGAATTCTGGTAAGTAGTTTTTACTTTTCAAATTCTAATACCCTTTAACATAACGTATATTTTTCGTTAAGTTTTTAAACATAATGGTAAAATAACAGTAGTTTGCGTGGTTTGTGATGTGCAGTTACCGTTATGTTACAAGCAATATAAATTAAATTATTAATTAATTAAATAAATAAATTAAATAAATAATTTAATATAAACCAACGAACAGTAATACCGGTATGAGGCTCTCATTCAAGTTATGCATTAAAATAACGGTAATTTCCCGTTATAAAACACGAAACCTACTTTATAGCCAAAAAAAGTATATAATTTAGTGTATATAAGTCTAAGTTTACAACTTTTTCAGAAAGTGATGACTGAATATCGATAAATTGATAAATTTTCAACTTAATTTTCACTAATGACGCGGGTTTCCTGGATACCTAAAACATATCCATCTTATTATTCGAAATAAGTTTTGTTAAGATAATTTATGCTTAAAATTATAAATTATGCTTAAATTTCTAGACAGTTATCAAAACAGAAGTTATCAAATGAAAGGCAGTTATCAAAACGAAAAATTATATCTTCAGTATAGAAAGATTTTTAATGTAATTTCTATCCATTAGAAATCGGAGATTTTTCCTGTATTTTAACATTTGCTTATCTCAAATTTGTAGAGAAATTTTTTTTAGGGAAATCCGTTTTTGGTGGTTTTACGACCTGAAAACGAGATAAGCATGGTTTATCTCGTTTTCAGATCGAGTTTATTCTATTGGATTTACAACTTTATTGCATATAAATTATCAGTAAGATGTTCAAAAATCTTTCTAGCAATCTTTTTAATTATCAGCAAGTTTCAAAGATCTAAACTTCAAAGAAACAAAAAAGATTGTTTTAGCTTATTGAGGAGATATCTGGTTGTTTTATTATTGTAATTTACGAACGATCTCTGTAAAAAACCTTGTTTTATCAAAAAGATTTGAGTTGATGATTTAACTGATAAGAGTTACACTTGTTAATTTCATAATTATCTCGAAGTTGTTAACTATCCTTTCACAATCGCTGAGTAAGAATCTTACTGTGGGCCCATTAAGAGAATTATATATCTGAAACTTGATGTCTTGTAATAAGTTCCTATGCAAATGCTGTAGACTTTATCTGTAGTTTTTACATATTTAGTCTAGATTATTTGAGAGTTACGTAAGGATTCTTTGAAGAACTATGTGTTTTGTTAATATATACAGCAAAGCAATCATGTATTGATTTCTTGAAGTGTCAACTGCATTATATGAAAGGATATTTTCTTTTAGTTATATTCACTTCTCTCCGTTTTTTTTTTTTTTTTTTTTTTTTTAAATATATGTTTAACGGTTTTTTTTTCAGGCTAATACATATCTATCAAAAAGATATTTCAAAAGTTGAAATGGAATAAAATTTTTGAAAAGCATTGCTTTTAATTTCCAGATATATTTCTGTGAAAAAAAGTTCTTTGGAAATTCTATAAAATTTCTAAAAACTTTTGGGATTCTATGGGAGCAATATAGTACTTCCTAATGATTCGTTAGAATTCGTGTAGACTTTAAAAACAGAACATTTTGTCTTGGGTTCTCAAAATGGATTGGTGTAAGTGAACACAAAGTTTGCTTTTAGTGCAAATGTATTTCATTTCTTTCAGAAGAATGTTTTTTTTTATTTGTTTGAATTTAACTAGTTTAGTCAACGCAAATGGACAAGCATTGAATTTGACGGTCCGCAACTTACACGTTATAAGATAGGTATTCTGAAACCGAAATCACTATATTCAATTACTGTTAATAAGGAGAGCAAAACAAATTAGGAAGAACAGGAAAAAATAGTAAGAACAAAACCGGTAAACAATTTGACAAAAAAAACGAAGTGGCCACCTACGAAATCAACCACCTACGAGAGGATCGCTTTTTTCTTACAAGTAGTGAGCATGATCGACGACTTAAAGCATTAGTTACCCAATTAAAAACTTCAGAAAAAAGCCTCAGTGAAAACCCGGTGTCATGTTAATATTTTACTCCGTTAAAATTTTACTGCGCTCGTTATTTTTTTACTGTCATCAAGAAAAGAAGAGATGTTAAAGTTGGTGGGAGGGGCGGGTAAAAATATACATGTTTTATAAAACTAAAGGTACTTCAATTTTTCGTCCTATGAAACTTTTATTATTTAATGCATACATTAAATGATAGTTTACTTTCCAGGCTAGATTTTGATTCACTTTTTTATGTAAAGTTATGCATTTTCCCTTATTCTTAGCATTAGAAGATTTTACATTTAGGAACATATATCAAATAAGTTTACCAATAACTGAAGGCCATAAATTATTGACGTATATATCAGACGAATGGGTTCAGATATACTTCCAATAGGACTGTATATACTTCTAAAATAACATGAAAAACAAGTGGAATCAACAACATTTTATTTCAGTATAAATTTTTCTCACTTTAAAGTCTTTAGTGACAAAACAACATTAAAATGATTATTGTTTTTATTTTCTAAAAGAATAGTATGAGATGTTAGTTGATCAAGTTTAGTGGAAGCTGGATATTTTAGCCATGTTAGTTTTTGTCCTGTGAATGACCACACCGCTATATCGATTCCAATAAGATTTGCAGTACCAAGAATCTCTACATCTGTAGCCCATATACCATCTGCGGCCATGTCACTTTTGGCGAGATAACTTTCCACGTCATCACCTAAATATCCTGATAAGAGACTGGAGCAGGGTTCTGTTGTCATGTGTTTCACAACCAAATCGCGAACACATACATGTTGACATTCAGAACCTGACAGCAAAAACGAAATTGCTCGAAAAAAATAATTTCCATCAGCTTTGCATGCATGCATTTTCAAAGGTACATCATTTTCTTTTCCATCAATGAGATCTGGCATAACAAGTATTTTGAGAGCAAGTTTTTCAGCAATTTTCTGGCGAATATCTTTGGAGGGATGTTTCATTAGGTTGAGGTGGCGTTGAAATTCATCTTTATCACCACATTCTGAAGATAATTCAGCAATTTTTGAATTACTTTCCTTTTCAATAAATGGTTTAAGATGATGTAGAGAATATTTTTTTTGCAATGTGTTATCCCCTTTACTATTCCTTAATAAGCATGTAGAATTTGATAAAATATCAAGAATCTCATATGGACCCAGCCACGAGAAAGTCATTTTTGCACCTTTCCTATCATCTCTTTTAAGATTTCTTAAAAGTACTTTCTGACCAACACAATACTTTGATGCTGTTGCATGCTTTCTGTCATAGTCAATTTTTTGTTTCTTTTGTGAACAAACAATATTTTTCATGGCTCTTTCTTCAATTCCTCTTTTCATTTCTAAAGCTTTTTGTAAAACCTCTTTATCATATACAGGATTATATTCATCATCATTGAGTCTATCTATGTATTTTACATCGATTGGAAGGCAGGGTTGTCGGTTATACATAAGGAAAAATGGTGAGTACCCCATTGAATCATGCACTTTAACACGTAGAGCAAAAAGGATTCCATCTAAAACTGACACCCAATTTTGAACATTTTCATTTAAGACCTTAATGATTGCTTTCTTAATTGTTTGTTTCTGTCTCTCTACAAGGCCATTGGCTTGTGGATGGTAAGCCGAGGTAACATGCTGCTGAGTACCTGTCATGTCATGTAATGCAATGGATACAGAGTTTACAAACTCCCGACCTTGGTCATTGATTTGTATTTTAAAACAACCATGTCTGCATATAACCTTATAGAGAAAGGATGCTACTGATACTGCTGTTTTGTTTCTTAGAGGTTCAGCTTCAGTCCATTTAGAAAAATAATCAATAAGAACAATCACAAATTTGAATCCATTCGATTCAGGTAACTGAATTAAATCCACACCAACTTGCTTCATTACTTGTTGTTCCACTTTAACAGGTTTTAAAGCAGGAGAGACTTTAAGATTTCTGTTGGAGGTTTTCTGGCATCGCTCACATTGATTTATATGCTTTGTGATATCCTCCACTATTGAATGCCAAAAAAATCTTGAAGATATTTGCTTTCTAACAGCATTAATACCAAGGTGACCGGCTAATGCAACAGCTTTCTCTGAAGTTCCAAGACCCTCATGAACTTCTTTAACTATGTTTAATTGCTCTTCTCGATCTATTACCACAATCACCTTCAAGAAACAAAAGTTTGTTTTTAGACATTTAAATAAAAACAATAATTAGAACTAAAAAATGTTTTAAATGTTAAAATACTTTTTGAAATTTTGAATTAGTTAAAAAGTTTTTCTTACCATGCCAATATTTTTTTTGCAATACATCAATTTGTTGTCTATAATTGCAAAGTTTTTACATTGCCTTTTAAAGTTTGCCTTTTTTCCTCTCTCATTTACACCTTCAGGAAACTTTTTGTCATTCAAGTATTTCCTGATATCATGAAAGTTAATATTTTTGTACATCTTGAAAACGCCAAAAAAATAAACGCCAGAAACTGTATATTAAAAAAGTCAGTAAAAAAATAACGATAGCAGTAAAATTTTAATGGCAGTAAATTAAAAACGCTACACCGGTTGCTGATTGCGGGGTTAAGAGGTTGGAGAAGAGATTGTGGGGTTAAGAGGTTGGAGAAGAGATTGTATTTTAAAGAAAGAAAACTTAACTGAAGGTAATTTAATAGCGACTTGCATGAAAAACCAAAACAGCCCCATAAAAAAACAGTAGACATGTCCTGAGTTCAAAATTACAAGATGTAAAGCCTAAACATGCATCCAAGCTAGACATGAATTTCTTTTTGTTGAAACAGGAAGACGAATTCAAAATTATGGCGTGGTTCTGCATGATTGACTGAGTTGTCAACGATAGAGCATTTGTAGGATTTTTAAACCGGGTTGACAAAAAAATCCTACAAATGCTTGTTTATGAGAATATTTAAAGGAAGCATGGAGATAAGTAAACCTCAATTACTTCTTTTTAAATCAGTAAATTGAATGCCAAAACTATGCAATCAATAATAAATACATGTGGACATATCGAAAATATAATAAATCTAATTTAGTAATTAAGTATTTAGTTTGTATTAAGTTTATTTTTATAGCATAATGGATTTTATTTGCAATTTGCTATAAGAAGAATTCAAAGGAGAAAAAAAGAAACATTAACCCTTTCCGAGTGTAGTGCATATTGTTCCATTTGTAGTTTAAACCATAATCAATAAAATGAATTTTCTGACTTGTTTCAAATCCATTTTTAATTCAGCTTTACTTTGTTCTGAAGTTTTTCAGTTCGGATGCGAAAGATAAAATTTTTGTATGTCTGACTTCTTTTACATTAAAAGTCTTCATAGGAATTCTTAAAAAATTGAAGCCATGTTTAGTTTATTGGATTTTATAAACTAAGATGAATTATAATAAAAAATAACCTAAAAAAGACTGAATTTCGAAGAAGACGGTGAATTACGAGATTTATTTTGACCAAGGAACACAGAGAAACATAATACTATTTAGTGAATAGAATTTTCTACACTTCGGACAGAAACAAGCATCACAAACAAACAAGCATTTGAACAATATAATTTACAAATTTGAAAAAACATTCTCGCGTTAAAAAAAAACCGTAAAAATCATGTACCGATTAAAATAACAGTATAAACTCAATAATTTACAAGTGTAATGAGAAACGCATGGAAAATGTTTTTAAGGAATTTAATAAATATATGAATTCAGTTATCAATTTGTGTAAAATGATATCATTAAAATTTAACAAAAATTGTAACGAAAAAAAAGTAATAAAACAAAAAGTTCAAAATAATATCAAAAGAAGTTGCTAAAGAGGATACTTGCAAAAGCTAATCAAAATAAATCTCAATTAATTTTTTTTCCCTACGGAACTTTTTTCTTTGCAAAAAATTATTTTCAAAAGAACTATTAAATATATAAATACATAAATTAGATTAAAAAAAGAAGAGTAAAAAAAAAAAAGAGTAAAAAACAAAGGAATATTTTCTTATCAGCAAAACTAATTTATCAATCTCCTTTAATTGTGATTCACTTAAGACTGATATGATTGAGATAATCTCATGATTATAAAAACTATATCAAAAATTAACTTTCATCAAAATTTTTAGGAATTATAGACTTTTTCAGAAGTTCGCTTTCTTCTTCTCGCTTATTGGGATTCTCCCAATCAAAATTTTCAGGAAACATACTTCTTTTCAAGTTACTTTCTGGCATTTCACAATCAGTATATGTATTCCAGAATTCAGATAAACTCCAATATGTCTTCTTTGGCAAATCAGCATTTAACATTTCACATATTTTACACAAAAAGTAACTTTCAAATGGCCAATCACCCACCATTGGATGCCATATCTTATATTTCTGTTTCCAACTGAAATACTCATTATATGCACTATCATTTTTATCAAGGTAATTCAAATAATCCCCTAAATCTTTTGCTGAGGAAAATTTTGATGCATCAATGAAAGATCCTGGAATTGCTAATCTGGGGTCACTATAATCAGCTCCTCCTAAAACTACAGGAACAAGACCAAGTTCTAGATACCTCCAATACTTCTCTGATATATAATCAGTGCAGATACCATTCTCAAAGGATAAATAAAACTTATATGGTTTCAAAGTTTCTGCTGGACACCATCGAGAACAATTGATCCAATTTTTAAATTTATCTCTACAACCACCACCAACATAAATATCAGTATACTCTTGCAATAATTTAGCATACTCCAATCGAAAAAAGAAATTGCAATTCGTAACTAACCAAGCAGTAGTCATGGTTTTTAATTTTGAATAGTCATAATTAGCAGGAGGACGGGCATCACTTTTACTGAGTTTTCTATACTGCAAATAAGGGAGATAAATATCACTATCTTTCTTGTATGTCATGGTCCAATTAAACAACCCATTATATGGCACAATATTAGTGTCAGAATTCTTTGGGGTCTCTGAGGTAAAAAATATCCATCTCTGTTGAGGCGTTCTCCAACTATTTAATGTTTCTAATGTGTCAGGACCGGGCATGTTTCTTTCATGAAAAATAACAGCATCTGAAATTTTGAATAAGTTTTTGTCATAGGTCACACGACAATTTTTTGCTTTGCAGAGAATGCTCTTGAAGTAACCTTTTGTTTTACTCTTTGGAAGATTTGGCCAGTCATCAAACTTATGAAGTCCAGTATATATAAGTATTAACTTTTTCTTTGAAGATTTAGAATTATTTAGTTTGTTTTCATTTTGAACTAATTCATCTTCTACAAAAAGGTCTTTTTCAGTCTGATAAATAGATTTACCTTTAGATTCTTCTCTTGCATTAACAATCTTCACAGTACTTGAAACAGGCTTAATAAAACCAGTACTGCTTACACTAAGGGTTGTTAACTTTTCTGTAGTACTAATAGTTTTAGTAACAGAATTCATACTTAACTTCGCATCACTGGCACTTGTATGTGCTTTCTTTTTCTCTTGATTTGTTTTCTTCTTAACTTTATTCAATGTAACATCAACTTTGGTTACAAGTATAGATTTTGAGTTTAAAAAATCATCCCATTCCTTTTTTAACTTTGCTGTATCAACTGTCTCAAATTTTTCACTTTTAAAAGTTAAATTACTTTTTGGAATATCATTTTGTGGAGATCTATATATATAAAAATAAATAAATAAATAAATAACCATTTTTGCATATTTTTTTTTAATTAGGCATGTGTCTGTTTAGTGTTAGGGTCGTGTATGTAATTGAATAAAAAAAAATTCTCTCAAAATATTTAAAAAGAGAATCTCTGCTTTTAAATTTAAAATAACTTACTTTTCTCCGATGACTCTATTTATGAAGTTGTAGGGATGAACAGCAAAGTACAAAACCATAAAAACAATAACTAACAGCGAAATGGCAACAGCACGATGAAATAACTTCATCATTTTACTTTATTGAAAACATATTTTCTATTCTAAGCAAATAAATGTACATGCTCAGGGAAAAATTAAAATTTTGGTAGTTCTCTAACTTTAACCACTGCTTTTAATAAAGAAAAAATATCCAGTTTTAACTTTTAGTTAACAAAACCCGGATTGAGAGCGCTTTTAATAGACATTTCTCTAATTCGATTGCGCAACTAATTTCTCAGCTTGAAAAAGAGGCCAGTAAGGACAAAAATGTAAACAAATAGCGGCAAACAATTTAAAGGATAATTCTTAATAGATTACTTGTCTAATAAAAAATGAATGGATTTAATAGTGACTGCTTTAAAGATAAAAAAATTCAAAATCTAATATTAGATGATATAAATAGAGATCTGAAGATAGAATTAAATACAAAAAAAGATGTATCGTTAAAAGAAGATATGTGCTGGGGAAAATCTCTTGAGTTTCTCCCAGTGTTCACCAGACGTGAAATTGATAATCATATGAACAAATGCGGTAAATTAAAAGGAAAAACTATTAAAAAAACGTTAGAAAGAGGACTGAAATTTAAGCAAGAACGTTACATTTCTACAGACAGCTTATTTACAACACGAACACTCAAACACTTCATTGCAAAATGTACCTGTCGAGCAAGTATGAAAAAAATGATTCGTAAAATGCAAATATATATAAATCGCAAAAATAGTCAAGTTGATAAGGCTTTTTGCAGTTGCCCAGCTGGATTAAGTGGTTATTGCAATCACATTATGGCTTTACTGTTAGAGTTGGCAGATTACTCATTAAATTCTTTTAAAGTTGTTCCTTCTGAAATCGCTTGCACAAGTACTTTAAGAAAATGGGGAGTGCCTGGTGAGAAACAGAAAAAAATATATCCTGTAATGAAAAACGTACTTCATGCTAATTTTACAAAAAAAGGGATTAACCCAACAGTATATGAGGCAAGACGTAACTTCAATTTTATAGATAACTTAAATTCTGTAATGAAGCTACAGAATAATTTAAAAAAAATTAACCCAAATATTGGCTATGCTCATATTATACCAAATAAAATTCTCATTGATTCAGAAATCACAAAATTTGGCATGCAGTGTTTAGGATCCCCACTTTCATATCAACTTTTACCAGTTGAACGAAATTTTATTGTTTTATCACACTTATGTCAAAATGTTGAATGCGAGTCTATTATAACTTCTAACCTTACCTTACCTAGTAAATTTTTAGATATACCTGATACATGGAATTATTCCCCAAAAGAAATGGAGTTTATGAAAAAAATAATTGTCTCACAAGAAGAAAGTATATCATTACAAAAAAAAACTGTAAAACAAAGGCAATGTGCACAATGGTTTAAGGAGAGAAAATATAGAATAACATCATCAAATGCACATAAGATTTATATTAGGAAAAGTAACTTTGAATTTTTGATAAAACAACTTACAGAAGACATTAAAAAATCCAACAATGTTAAAGAAATGCTAAATCACGGTAATATTAATGAAGACATTGCAAAAGAAAAATTTAAAAATGTAATGATTTATCGATTAAACCAAAATATCAAAATACTTGAGACTGGATTATTAGTTCAACCATGCATCCCTTGGCTTGGTGCAAGTCCAGATGGACTTGTTTTAATTGATTCAAAGCCATGTTTAATTGAAATTAAGTGTCCTTACACAAAAAGAAATGAAAATCCTAATGATTTAGTTAAGGAAGAAACATTTTATATTGGTTCATTACCTACAGGAGAATTATTTCTAAAGAAGGATCACTTATTTGGCTATTATACACAAGTCCAAATGGCCATGGGTTTATCTGGACTAACTCATTGTTTGTTCATAGTTTATGTTTATAAAGGAATTATTATTGTAAATGTTGATTTTGATGAATTTTATTTTTTAGATGTTATCGATAAGTTAAGCGATTTTTATAAAAAATATATTTTATCATTCTACGTTTCTCAGTAATAAATATTACATATCTTATATTTTTACTGTTTTATAAGAGGATCCATAAAGTTACACAATAAACAGCTTACAGTCCAGATTTGATTAATTGATCCATATAAAACAAGAGGTATTTCATTTCGTATTTGTTTATTTTTCTTAATTCGTTGTATGGCACGTTCTACATGAATTCTTAAAGCTGCTATTGTTTGACTTTCTATAACCTCTTCATGTGATAGCTGATCTCTCCCATTTAAAAAGGCTGGAATATTCAGTGTTACACCTAAAGGCTTAAGCAGATCATTAATTAAAAAACCCCTATCAGCCATTATAGAATCACCACTCTCCCATAGCTCTTTTTGCAAAAGTCCTGATTGCTTAACTATTTCAATATCAGAAATAGAGCCAACAAATAGTTCACTAACAAATGTTACTGCACCAGAAGGAGCAATGCCAACTAATCCTTTATAGGTTACGTGATGCTTATAATGTGAAAACAGACTTCTTTGAATCGTTAGGTTGGAAGGTCTTTGACAAAGCAACTCAGTACAATCAATAATAACCTTCGTTTGAGGATATGTCTCTTTAAAGCATTTTGGCATATTATGTTTAAGTTGGTCTAAATTTGGCCAAATTGGTATAGCACCAAGTTTAAGATATATAAAATTTGACCATGTAATAAGGTATCTTGAAACAGTAGATTTTGGTGTTTTAAATAACCAGGAAGTAAAACTTAAAGAAAAACCAAGTCTTAGCCATGTTAAAAACATAAATAGTTGATCAACCGATTTCATTTTTGACTTACGACCAGGTTTGGATTCCGGTGTAGAATATGAAGGAGATGAAAATAATTCTTCAGGTAACTTTTCCTCAGAGTTATGCTCAGGATAATAATATTTCATGTTTTCACATTCATTTCCAGGATTTAAATATTCAAATAAAATGTCAAATTTTTCTTTTTTCATGCCAGTAAATGAGTTGAAATACTTATCATCTTTTTCAAAATTTTCAAAGCTAAAAATATTATTTTTCAACTGGTCGTTTATTATTTTTAAAGTTTTATATTCTTCAAGCAAGCTTCTGTAACTTTCATGACATACTTCTATTTTTTTTTCTATGATTGTTTTTTCGGATAATAAAAGTTTACAATTTTCACAATCTACGTTTTTGGTCGAATCGATTATTGTATGAGTTTCAGTATCAATATCAGTTGTAAACACTGGATATTTCGACTTTTTGCATGGAGATTTTCTAGGTAACTTATCTTGTGGTGTCTTGAATGAAAAAATGCTAGGAACTTCATTCCCTGATTTTAAAGTTTTTTTACCGCATCCTGAACTAACTTTTATTTCCTCAGGCCTAAAGTGAAATTCACACACTTTCGTGTGTTTCATAATTTCAAATTTATCAGCACCTCCTTTACGTCTATATTTAAATATTTCCTTACACCAAGCTCTGTAAACATCAAGTTTTTTTTCTTTGTTAGGGAAAGAAAATAGAGCAATGTTAGTCTTTTCCATATTGTTGTTATAAAACGAACTTCCGCACAATGGAATACAGCAATACATCCCTCTTCCACCTTTTTTCTCTTCATTTGGTCTGAAAATGCTTGAGTTGGAATAAGACATCTTTTGGAGCGAAATTATGTTTTTAATTTTATCATTTCGAGAAAGAGTTTGAATCTGTTTACATTTTTGTCCTTACTGGCCTCTTTTTCAAGCTGAGAAATTAGTTGCGCAATCGAATTAGAGAAATGTCTATTTGGATTGTAAATGAAAGCGCGTATGTTGTACGGACCGAGTGAAGTTGCTTAGGTTTCAAAGAAAAAGGTAACTAAGAAATCATGATGGAAGTTCGATGTCACTAGTAAGAATCAATATTACGAAAACCAATTATACCAATTTTTGACTTCTTACGCTAATGAATTTAGGGTATGATATCACATGCTGATATTTTACCTCAAAAAAGATAAAACTGATTTCAAATTCCCGTATTTATTTTTTCCCTTATGTGTCAAAATGGGATAAATACGTAAAATGAGTTAAAATATATCTTGTGTGAAGTAAGGGTCTGCGTCTCGGAATCGTTTTCTCGAAATGAACCGGAACAAGCATAACAAGACGAGAAATGTCCCGGAAAAAATTGACGAATAAACTGTCCCGGAATAAAGTTAAAAACCGGGACAATAAATTTTCTTTCGGAATTTAAAAATTGCATTCCGGATATCATTGTCTCGTCTCGTCTCGAATAAAAAAATAACGAGACGCAGATGCTTAGTGTGAAGAAATTGAAAGCCGAATAAAAAACATGGTGTCGCGTGTCTGCTAATGATCTTTTATTTTGACTAAGATAATTTTTACCTCAACTTTCAAGTTCCTTGAATACAAAAAAGAGATATCTTTTATCTTGTTTATATTTGATAATTAAATTACTTGTGCAGTTTATATCCTTTCTGGTTCACGTGACAAGGCATCAATTTAGCATCAATAGTTAAACATAGACTATTCTTCAGGAGAAAGTATTAAAACAGTATGCGGGAAAAATTTATTCAATGGTATTTATTGAGAATTAGAACAGTGTTAATGGTAACAGGGTTAGCATTAGAAATTTTGATAACCGGACGTATAGTACAGTTTGTTGCTCTGGATCAAATCAACAGAGAGTCACTTTTAAGTCGATTGATAAATTGCTATTTGAATGCTAACATTTCATTCATAAAATAACCGCCCAAAAAAGGAAATTTTTGATGTTTAGGACATAAAATACTTTAACTTTTAATGTTTTAATGTTGAACTTGGTTTTGTTTGATTCATCATAAAAATTTGAATATTTTGGATAGTTTATGGCTTTGAATAAAAAAAGCAATGACTCAAGCAACAACATTAAATCAACGAAGCTTTGCTTGACTTGCAACATGATATCTGAATATTGATTAAAACATTTTACTTCAAATTTTTAGGACAACATAACCAGATGAAGGGAATGAATGCTTGAACTTTTTAATTTGAATTGATTTATTATCATTTATTTTTTTTTGCCATAGCTCTACTCCATGAAAATATGCAAAAAGAAAAAATAAAACAAAAAATATTCCAAATAGAAAGACTTAATGTAATTGGTTTTCATGGATTTTAATTCATTCTCTTCATTTTTTGAGTTACCATATAGTATCCAAATTTCAAAGCTTAAATCATACTATAACTTGAAAAATTGTGTTGCAAGTGTAAAAAATGCTTGATAAAATGCTTGATTTTAACATGATTTTTATTTTTATTTGCTTTTGTATGACCTGTTTTTATAAAAGACCTGCTTTGCGATATTTACGTTGCAAGAGATCTATCAGCTGATTAAAATCAATTATTCTTGAGTTTTAAATCATCCAATCAGTTTCGTCGATTGGATGATTTAAAACTCAAGAATAAGTCAATAGTGCAAGTGTAACGAATGTTACTAATTGAATTACATAATGAAATAAAAGATTTATGCAATTACATTATTATACATAAATCTTTTATTTGCAAAATCTGAAGTAGTATATTTATTGAACAGACCAATGTTAAATTTTTCAAAGTTTTGTCCCTAACTTTTATAAACAAATTCTACTCTTTTGTTCCGGATTTTTTCCGAAAAAATGATCACCAAAAAAGAACAACTCCTATGGTTACCCTAATAATTTTTTTAATTTCTTTATTTAAAATTTATTTGGTTTACATTTTAGAATTATTATTGTTTCTAAATGATTTTCATTACTGCTGCTATTTTAGGATAATCATTGGTTTTCTATATGCAAAAAGCGTTTCAACTTCTACGTGTTTCAGTAAAAATCTTTGCCGCGAACAAACATCTTCATCATCCAAGTATGGATATTTTAGTACAAAGCGCATATTAGGAACTAGATTAAACTTTGATGCATTTAAAACGTCAGTTGAAAGTAGCGAACAAAGTTGTTTAGTAAGATGCATGTTGAATACCAGTTGCTTCTCAGTGAATTTGATCAAAAACGTCACTGCAAACGCAATTGATATGGAATGTCAGCTGCTTAGCCAACAAGCCTACTCTTACAAGGAAAAACTCGTGAAGCAAAATAATTCTACCCATCTTACTGCGAAGGTTTGTAAAAGACTTTTTCTGAGCTACGTAAAAAGTCCACCGGGATATAAATTCTCGAAGGTGTAAGGCCATCACGTTATAAGGCCATCACGTTGTAAGGCCATCACGTTATAAGGCAATAAAATAATAATCAAAAATATCCTTCCGGTTACAGGTTTACTTAGAAAAATTAAAAGTTTTAGTGAATTAAAAGAGGATCTAAACCTTCTTTCCACCAGTAAATTTTCCAAGCCAAGATTTTTATCTTTACAAGTCGCAAAAAAAACCAAATCTTTTTATCACCCAAACTTTAGTTTTAAATTTAAGTTTTTTTGTTTCGCAGAACTCTGGCTGTGATAAGAACATGTGCCTGAATAACTCGACTTGCATACCCAACTATAACAACGACACCCATACTTGTACGTGCCTTGAAACCTTTAGAGGTGTATCTTGTGAACAAGGTACACGTATAATATTAATCTTTTAAAGTAATTGGAAACTTGAAACACAAATTAATTTTTAAATAATTCAAATTGATATAAATATCTTTATAGAGGTAAAGGTAGCATTGTTGAGGTATAACAGAAGTTCTACGACTGGATATACCGTTGATGATTTCATGCAAGATGACAACTTTAAACAAAAAATTGAAAGTTCAAAGTGCATCTTTCAACTGGCTGATTCAAACACAGTTAGAACCAATCAAATAGGACATGCATTTACTTTCTTTACTCCCCCACAGTCTGGTGCATACCAATTTTTAATGAACTGTTCAGGTTTTTG
Source organism: Hydra viridissima (assembly GCF_058129835.1). Classification (NCBI taxonomy): domain Eukaryota; kingdom Metazoa; phylum Cnidaria; class Hydrozoa; order Anthoathecata; family Hydridae; genus Hydra; species Hydra viridissima. The sequence goes on from NW_028324305.1 coordinate 17,145,203, forward strand.
TCGATTATATATCTCTACTCCTGGTAAGCAAGATCGAAAAATACTGATTGATACCGAGTCAGGGTATACAAATTTTTTCACTGATCATTTTCATTTATCAAGATATTTTTTGAAAATAATCATTATTGTTCATCACTTTAACATAACTGTTTTTCCTTCGTTGCTTAAGCAACGGAGTTTACATACCCTGAGTTTAAGCAACGGAGTTTACATACCCTGAGTTTAAGCAACGGAGTTTACATACCCTGAGTTTAAGCAACGGAGTTTACATACCCTGAGTTTAAGCAACGGAGTTTACATACCCTGAGTTTAAGCAACGGAGTTTACATACCCTGAGTTTAAGCAACGGAGTTTACATACCCTGAGTTTAAGCAACGGAGTTTACATACCCTGAGTTTAAGCAACGGAGTTTACATACCCTGAGTTTAAGCAACGGAGTAAAAACTGGATCCAGTACTTTTAAATTTTTTCTAATTACAAATGTAAATCAATAAAAAGTTAAAGCCAATTGTAAATCCTCTCCATGATGTTTTGTACATTTGAAAAAACTGTATGAGACTTCAGTTTATAAAAAATATTACAATTTTTATGAAAATGATAAATTGTATCAATTATTTTTATGAAAATAATAATTTAAATTTATTAATTTATTATTTCATTATAATTGATTTATAATTAATCAATTATTAGAAAATAATAAATTTACAACAAATTTACCAATTCTTTTTGTAAAATTAGTTGTTAATATAGGTTAACTGGTCTAAAAGTCAACATCGATAAATTCAGCACCAGATTAATTGAAGTGATAATAATTGTAAGCAACAGCTCAACTTATGGATCTTTTGAGATTGGAGTTAAGCTTCCCAATGGGTCGATAACGCAACCAATTGAAAGTGAATATCTTTCATCAGGAATATACTAAAAACGTATGCAATGTTGTCATATTTAATATATTAACTGGTCTAAAAGTATACATCGATAAATCCAGCACCAGTTTAATTGAAGTAATAATAATTGTTAGCAACTGCTCATCTTATGGATCTTTTGAGATTGGAGTTGAGCTTCCCAAATGGTCGATGGATCTTACATTACTATATAATGTTATATTTATTATATTCCATTACATTTATTATATGTTATGAAAACTCTGATATAAATTTGCATAATCTTAATAATGTAAATATGGATGAAACCAGTTTGACATTTTTTTAACCAACGAGGATTTTTCCAGTTTAAGAAATAATTTGCTTTAGAATAAAAATATTATTATTATATACAATTAGTTGATTTACAATTGTTACGTCACCACATGATTTTTTTGTAAGTGGTGTTTATGTGCATGTTGATCACTTTATTTCAATACACGAAGTTGTAACAAAATACACGAAGTTGTAACAAAATACACGAAGTTGTAACAAAATACACGAAGTTGTAACAAAATACGCGAAGTTGTAGCAAAATATTGTTTTAAAATTCGGTTAAGGAGCTGTAATCGGAGAAAGGTGAAGAGACATATGTTGGACAATATTTTTTTTTTTTATTGGAAATTAATCCCTAACTAAGCTCCGAAACTAATCCAAACTGAGCCCTACTCTACCAAATCCAATCTAGGCTTCCTTAGTGAAAACAATTGTTAAGTAAGTGCATTTAATTTCGCATCACATGTATCGAGGTTTATACAATATTTAAAACGTGCAGTGATATATACACTATAACACATAAAGATATATACTCTATACCACAAAGAATATATACACTATACCACATAGAGATATATACACTATACCACATAGAGATATATACACTATATCACATAGAAATATATACACTATACCATATAGAGATACATACACTATACCACAAACAAAATAGCTTTCTTAACTATCCTTAATGCGCAAAATGATCATTAAAAGTCATGCATATCCTGAGTTTAAAAACGTTTAAGTTCCTGCAGATATTTTATACTGAAGAGACAGGTAGAAGAGTCTTGTTAATGGGTTGAATTTTAAGCTTCTGCTCTTTTTAGCTGGTTTAGTCAGCGTTTATGAATGACTTTTGATGGGAATTTATCAAATGTGAGTGTTCTTTAGAAATGACGACTTACTAAAGTGATTGTGCTTTAAAAGTGCAAGAGACCACAGAGTTTGAATGTTCCTATGCACTAGGGATCTGCAAATCACAACTTTTTCTTCAAATCGAATTCCTAAAAAAATTTTTCAAAATTGAATTTAACCTTGAATTACGTAACGTTTTTGTCTTTGAAGCAAAATTTACTTAAAAACAACAGTAGCACACAAAAAAAAAACATAGTTTTTAATTTTTATAAAACACATAACCACGTACTCGATGCAAATGGTAAAATACTATTATATAGCAGTTTAAAAGCAGATCTTTGTTAATTTTTGCCCATATTTATGTTTCAGCATTATTGTTTGAGAGATTTTGACAGTCAGTAAGAATTTGTCTATCAACTGAATTAACTCTTTCTGATGAATAATTTGTTGCGTGAATTGCAAGTCTAAAACTTGTATTTCTTTTTTAAAGAGACCTTTTGCTTCTTAATTAAAGACTTCTTTTTTTCTAAAAAGGACTGCAATTTTTGAAAGTGACCGAGCCTTTGAAAAAAAAAAAAAGTAGCCATTTTTCACTGTGCATCTTTTTAAAATGGATTCAGCGTCTTCTGTAATGAAAGACGCTCTTTAATACAGTTTCTTGAAAACGAACAACTGTTTTTGAAATTAATTTTGTAGTGTGGTTTGGAATTTCTGAAATGGATGTGCAAAATTTTTTAAAAATTACAAGGTTCGAGCTTTGGCCAGAATTAGAAAAGTACTTAAGTTCTATTTCCATAATTGAACAAGATCAAGATCATTCTTTTCAGGATTGAACTACTTCGATCACTGAAAAGAATGTTTTAAATGTAAGTTAACTTCTTCTTTAACTTATTCGGAAATGTCTGGAAGTTTCCTGGGCTTAGAATTCCCTTGTACATCACACACTTTCTTGAACATTAAATCTAAATTACTTTTACCTGCTCTATTTACAAGACTCTGTTTTCATTCATATCTTGAATTTCACACTGGGATTCTTCAGTAGTCTTAATGCTGTTGGTATTTTCAGAATTAATCAGCATTGATTCCACAAATAACACAGCTTTGTTTTTTTCTGCATCCAAGAATAAGTAATGTTTGAATCGAGGATCTACAGAAATAGTTGCTAACTAGTGATCCATAATCAGATCAAATCATATCTAAAATTGCTTCAGAAGTTCATCATAAAATTGTTGAAGACCTGGGGAGTATTTGGCCTTCAGTTCCTTCTTCAATATAAAAATTGAAGGAAAAGTTAAACTTACGCTGGCATTTGAATCAGTACTTAAAACTGTAGTTGCTTCTGCTGTCGATTACAAGATGGGAAGATTTTCTCTCAGCGCATTATTATCTCAGTGTTTGAATAAGAGGCTTTAGTGGATTTCTTGCACATTTCTCTTTTGAACCACATCCCACAAGTGCAAGTGCGACGGGATCACAGCTCTGGCCAACCTAATCCAGTTAATAAAATCTACTGTTAAAGCTAGAAATAGCATCTAATGGTGTTTTAGTTTCTTTCATTTCTTGATCAGTCTGACATTTGGCTGTTGTTTGGCCAACTGTTGAAGAATAGAAAAAGCTAGCAATGTGGTGAACATGACCAATAAGGTTTGAATCATCCTCCGAACATCTAAGGCAGCATTTATTGATAGCTACAAACTATGAGCAACATATCGTTGCTAATTAATCCCAAACTGTCTAGCTGTGCAAGGCGCTGTATTTGTTCTGTAGTTGAAAAAAAAACGAAGAGCTCAAGTCGATGGCAAATTTTGCCAACTCTCCTCGAAAAATCTGTTCTGAAGCTAATGATGTGTAGTCAGCAATTAAAATTTTCAAGATTTACCACTGACTGACATTTGGACTGCAAAAACCAATCAGTTCCAGAAACGTAATGGATAATAGGAACAAGGTAATTTGTTTGGTTCTCTACTTTCCATTAGTCAAATGTGTTGTTAGGTCTTGAGCTTTAATTATTTGCTCTTTAGGTTTTTTTTCAAAATGCTCATGAAGAGCATTATTCATGTCAAAAAGCCGACGTGAAAGAGTTGTTGAATGTGATGAGTTGTAGCTGCCATTGGTTAAAACAGAGCACCTAAAAATAATTTGAGCAAGCTTTACAGATGAAAGCATCATTAAGCACATGAAAGTGTTTTTTTATTGTTGACATTATCCAAATGCTGAAAAAGAGCAAAAAAATATTAATTTCACTGACTAATCATCATTTCCCTTTTTGAAAAGTTGCATTTAATTTTTTGAAAGTAGCAAAAATTGGGAAACAATTTTTTTCTACTTATTTGAATCAAAAGAACTTGCAAGCAAAAGCCTTAATTTTTTTTTTTTTTTAATCTTTTTAACAATTCCCTCGATCAAAATTAAATTTCCAGGTTTTATTACCAGGTTTTATTTTATTTAACAACAGAAAAGTTTTTTATTCCATTTTGAATCGAATCTCGAATATTCGCAGGTCCCTACTTTTCACATGAAGGAGCATGGTGTTGTTCACTGAAATGACAATTGCAGTACTTCATTCTGAGCATGCTTATTTAGTTGAACAACTCTAAAAAATGTTGTAGCTTCACAGCTGAAAAAAAATGTAATATACATGTAAGAATCTTTCATAGAATTATGTATATTAATTTTAGAAGGTGTTTTGCAGCCACTTCTGGTCCAGTTGATTGATTTTTGCTTAAGTGGTTTACAAGTGGTTTGTTTACACCACCGCATTGAGCAAGTGTAATAATCGTGATGACTGTCATCGAATGATCTTTAACTTCATGATAACCCTGTAACTTAAAATCTTTTTTTTTTCCATTCAATTTTATATAAAGTTATTCATCTTATATCTTTATTTAAACAATTTTTTTCGCGACTTCTTCGCGCATGGATATACAAATATGTGTAAAACCTTGAAAGATTTGCTGAAAGTTACAATTAAAACGAAAATTTTTAGCATCTTTATGCAGATTTTTTGTGTCCCGTTAAATGAGGTAGCCAAGAGGGACATTAAATGATTTTTTTCATAAGCTTCTATTTGTTAATAAAACTCTTAGCGCTGAGGGCGCCTTCCGTAACTCTTATAACGATTTGGTCTGATAAATTAATAACACTCGACTTTAGATATTTATTTATTGCTGAGTTTTTGATACAATTTTTAATTATTTTTTTAATGATGGAAATTTATTTAACAAAGCTTCATAAATATTTTTCAAAATGCGATAACATTTATGTCATATTTTATTTCAGTACCTTTATTTTTATGTAAATTGCAACACGAAATAGTGTTCGTAAGCGCTAAAGTGATTGTGACGCCAAGCGTCGGTCATTGGTTTTCCTTGATTTGAGATTTTTCAACTGATATATATATATGTTTTAGTTAAAGCGAAATTCCCATCAAAAAACCAACTGAAACAACTTCCAAAAAGTCTGGTTAAAGAACAGGAGAGGTATTTAGTTGTTTCTTACCAATCCATTTTAATATCAAAATATAGTTTTAAGTTACATGAGACTTGAAATCGGCTTTATAAAATAAGTCTTTAGTATCGTGTTGTTTACTTTCACTGATATGAAACATAGCATGAACGCTTATTGTTTTTCTTTAGAAAAAGTCAAGGTTGTATGGTAACAATAGTTTTTTAGCGGTTTGAGTAACAATTTAAAATTTTTGATATAACTAAGACAGTTTGCCTGAGGTTTAAACGGCAAGAGAAGACGTTTTGTGGAAAAATTTCCTTTGATTGCTGTTTATTTAAAAATTAGTTTTTGTTTAAACTTTTTGGTAGTTATGGATAGAGTTAAGTATTTACATTTTTTACCAACAAATCTGACTGGAAACAAAGTTTTGTAAAATATCAAAATAAATATTGCATCACTCGTACCATCGAACTAAATTTTATTCTTTTAAGGTCGATTATATTTTTCAAAGCATTTGTTGATACAGCAAACTATTCAAAAGCAAATGGCGTAAAAAATGTTTTATACTATTTTTGTTTATCACTTTTTAAACTGGGCTATTCTAAATATTTTCAGCATTAATAAAAAAAATATATGGTAGTTTTTAACCATGACTTCTAACTACCACGAGCTGCTAGTCAGTTATATTGGAGAACTTGGATCAGCGCAGCTTTTCCTTGTAGCGGCAGTCGGTCTCCCAAGAGTAGTCATAGCATGGACTATGATTATTATAGGCTTTTCTACAGTAGAACCTGACTGGTGGATAGTGAAGACTCAGTACAATATTACTAGTAAAATTGTTTTGTATTAATTTTTCAAGCTTCTTCTTCAAAATTCTTCTTTAAACTTCTTTATTATTTCCTTTATGTTGTGATTTTTAAGTTGGTATTTTTTGACTAGTTTTAAAGAATCTTTTTTGAACATATCGATATTTATGCTGAATAGTTTCGCTAGATGATTTATTTTAGCCAATTTATCTGATTCTGCGTACATACCAAAGAAGTGTGCGCCTTTAATCAGCGAAGAAAAAATTTATTTTCCGCACCGGAACACGATTGTAACTGAAGTAATTTTTTTTTTAAAAAAAATTGACCATTTGAATATTTGTTCCCAACTGTATATATACAGATTATGAAATAAAATAAATTTATAAAGATTATAAAAAATAGCTAACCTCATTAGACCCTAAAACTTTTTACCTCATTCAATCCTTAAATTTTTTACCTCAATCGACCCTTTACGTAAATATAAAACGTCATATCGACAGAAGTCAATATGGAAAGATTATCCGTTAACTATGAACACCACCTAAGAATGCTAAATAATTTTTTTTAGTGGAATTTAGTATGTGATAAAAAATGGATACCAATGTTAGCTGCTACTCTCTTAATGCTCGGTCTGATGGTTGGATCAATACTTATGGGACAGTTAGGTAAGTGACAAACCAACTCAAAAAAAAAATATATATATATAAATGAAAAAGAGCGTTTAGAGAAATGACTAAAATGTTTTTTATTTTTAGCTGACATAATAGGACGTCGTCGTGGCTTATTGCTTGCACTACTTTTGCATCAGCTCTTCGCATTACTCATGGGTGCTTCCATAAATTGGCAAATGTTTTTAGTGTGCTCGTTTTTTATAGGAACTGCAATTGGAAGTAAATAATATCTTAAAAACATTGCTAAACTAGAATGAAGCGATGTTTGAGCGAATATTTTTCATTCTTTTATATTTGGGATATGGGATAGGATGTTGGAGGTAAGGAGGTTTTGATGTGTAAGAATGTGGGGATGCGACAAAGTTCTGTGTAATGGTAGCACTTAGTTCTATTACAAGCATACATTTCTTTGTTAGCAATACTTCTCCTCTTTCTCTATTTTTCCTGCGCCTCTGTGTATCCAGCTATATTTTTCCCAGCCCCTACATACCTGCCTGCATGTCCTTTTCAACTTCAACTCCTCTTCTTCACATAACAAATCATAACTCTATTTTACTTAATCTGTAGCCTCCTTCTTAAATGTTTAAACGTTTTCTTGTACTTGGGTATAATAGTTTGTAAGTGTGTAAACGAGTGATCGCCAACGTGGGGCCTATGCATAACAAAGGGGCAATTTGATTGTTAATGAGGGAAATTTGATTGTTAATGGGGGTCAATTTGAAAATGGACTTTTAAGTTTCTTCAGTGAACAACTCAGTTTTTTAACTGTAAAAATTATTTATATGTTCCTTATGGGGGTATAAGAGTATTACTTGGGGCATGATACAAAAAAAGGTCGAAAAGATTGGTATGAAATATTTTTAGTTGATTTGAGTAGTTATATAACAGATCCAAACGGTATCTTGTTTACATTTTCAAATACATTTAGTTTCCTCACACTAGGAATGAGGGTTGCTTACAGATTCATACACATTTAATTTTCTTATAGGCTACCTGGTGCTGTGCATTATCCTACCAATGGAATTTGTAGGAGCAAAGTATAGAACAATTATTTTCCTAATTCCATTTTCTGGCATTGGTATTACGTTATTTGGAGGCTTGATGATGGTGCTACCGTATTGGAGACATATATTTTATGCCGTTTCAGCATTGGGTTTTCCAATGCTTTTCTTTTTATGGTAATCTAGTCTTTACTTTACTAAACATTGGGTGTTACTATTGGTTACTATAAAATATAACTCATTTTTGTGAAAACATGAGTTAAAAGCTTTAAAAAGTTGCTTTTTTGTATTACAAAAAAGTTTATTCAGAAACTCTATCAAAGAAATATTGAATTTGGAAAGTTATAATAATCGAGTAGGTGTATTTTAATGTCTCCTTACAGCTGATATATGATTCTGAGTTCAATCTTATTCAATAATTTTTGTATTATTGAGTTTTAACAAGTGTGGATAATTTTTTATCAATAATTGTTAGTTTTTTTTTATATAAAACGTTATATAACTGCCAATATTATGCAGCATCTTCACATGTAAACATTTAACCTTTGCGGTTTTCTATTACATATTTGTTTATAAGAAAATTAAGAACATGATGTTAATCAAATATGTACATTTTGATTTTATCGTCACAAAGTAAAAAGTGTAAATATTAATCCAAAGTGAGCTAGGTGTTTCAGGTCGCAATATTCATTCAAGCCTCATGACTTCGATTAACTTTAATATCGTATTTTTCTTTGTAAGATAGAAATCAATTATGAATGAAAAAAAAGTTTATGAATGTTTTTTTAAGGATGTTTGTTCCGGAAAGTGTGCGGTGGTTGCTCACACAAGGAAGATATAAAGAGGGGAAAAAAATATTAAAGACAATGGCCAGACGAAATAAACTTGAAGTTCCAAACTTTTCACTATTAAAAGATACGCCGGATGGGCAAATAGAAACCAGTACAAAAATCTTTTCGTATATTTCGCTGTTTAGGCATAGGCAATCGCGGAACAAAGCACTTATATTTTTCATGACCTGGTAAGTGTTTTTGATTGATGCAATCAAGCAACTGGTTTTTAAAATTAAAAGATGTTTATGAACTCCTCGTTTGCTTTTAGTTATTTTGATCACCTTCTCAATCGCATAATATTACGTAACTAAGGGATGGGAAGTAGGACAATTTGTTAGATACTTTAATTTATTTTCAGATAAAAAAAAAACAAAAAAATGACACAAATATATTAGGTTAATATAAACACAAAAGAATTGGGTGCATAATGTAATTACGATCTAAATTTTAATTCACTACAGTAAAACATTTTTATTCTTGGAAAGGTGTCTATGATGGCATGGTTCTTATGGTAGCATACTGATCATATTTCCAAAAATATTGGCTTTCGTGCAAAAGTGATTTAACCTACATGCGTATTTTAGTATTTTATTACTTCTGGTGAAAGTACGCCACTATTGCACAAATAATAGTTTTGTAATCAACAAGCGTAAATTTTGCCATGGAATGTTTTAGCTTTAATGCCCCTATATATTTAAGATTACGATATTTTATTACGAGTACTTTTTTAATGAATACTAAGCTCAAAATATGTCGACTATTATACTAATTACCTTAATATTTTTTATATTTATATGTATGTATGTATGTATGTATGTATGTATGTATGTATGTATGTATGTATGTATGTATGTATGTATGTATGTATGTATGTATGTATGTATGTATGTATGTATGTATGTATGTATGTATGTATGTATGTATGTATGTATGTATGTATGTATGTATGTATGTATGTATGTATGTATGTATGTATGTATGTATGTATGTATGTATGTATGTATGTATGTATGTATGTATGTATGTATGTATGTATGTATGTATGTATGTATGTATGTATGTATGTATGTATGTATGTATGTATGTATGTATGTATGTATGTATGTATGTATGTATGTATGTATGTATGTATGTATGTATGTATGCAGCAGTTAATAATATGAAAAGATACCAATAGGAAATAGCAGCGATAGAAAACGCCTCAATAAATATTAGGAAAAAAAAAGATTGCTATAAGCTGCCAAAACTTTAAATGTTCCTGCCTCAAAATTGCATTAACAATTAAAAAAAAGTAATGATGCTGCATTTTTGGCTTACAGATATCGGAGGTCTTAGAGCAAAAATAAATTGTGCTTTTAATCAAGCATAATTTTTATCAAGAATTTAGGATGGCTGGTTAAAAATGGTCCAGTGGATATCTAAAAATGGTCAAGTGGGTATTTAAAATGTAATCCATGAATCCCATTGAAAACACCAGAAAATACATCATTTGCTCATACGCAAGCTTTTAGTAAAAAAAAACATCAACTCTGTCATTGTAACTCACCATCTGTAATAATGGAACAGTTTAAATCTCCTCCTGAAAACATACAGAATGTTAAAGAACTTTTTGAAAGAACTTTAGGTTAATTAAAGAACCTAAGTTTAAGTACTCTGCAAAAGAGAGCCCAAAAAGTATTGGCTTCATGAGTAAAAACAAATAGGGGCACCAAGTTGTGTTGAACGTGTTTAGCAATTGACTGTTTAGCATGTTTAATGAATGCAATTGGAATATTTGTGACGCCGATCTTTATTTTTCTCTCAAAAAGATTAAAAGCTGGCTTATGAACCAATAGGCAGTAAAGCATCTTGCCAGGAAAAAAGTGAAGGGTGGAAAGCGGAGGAGATGACTAGTGAGTGAGATTTTTTTAAAAAGTAAGACAAAAAAAAACAAAAAATTTTTTCTATTAGCCACAAAAGTCATAAAAGCTTAGCAGTTTGGAATTTGCAAAAGAAAACGGTGCTATCCTAATTTATTTTCCTGCATACCGTACACACTGTGTTCAACCACTTATTCTTGGATTTTCTGGTCCATTACAAATATATTTCAAACTTGGCTAAGACATCATCCAGGTATATTTATGACAAATTTTCAATTAACTGCTCTTTTAAAAAATCCATAATTAAACAGTGCTATATCAGCCATTTCTGTGCATGTTTTAACAAAGCTGGAATATATCGCTTTAAAACTAAGATCTAGTATACAAAAGTTATCTCCCGTGCCTTTCACAACTCCAAAAAATTAATTAAAAAGGGCATGAAAACGTGGATAAATTGTATCTCTGAATACCATACCAGATATTATAGAATCAAAAGGCAAAAGAGAGAGATAATGAAGAAAAGAAAAAATTTAGTAGAAAAGCAAAAGAAAGATGATATCTGAAGAAAAATGCTGCAGTGAAGAGAATAAAGCAAGTCATAGCAAAGCTGATTTTTAACCTACTACAGCATGTTTGTATTTTGATGATTTTTATTTGCTATCTCGCTATCGTCAAAAATGGAGATCTTTATATCATTATTTATGTTCATGCATCGATTGAAGAAGAGTTTTTATTTGAAAATGTTTGTATTTGAACTATGCTTATGGACCAAACATTTACTTTCAATTTTGTCTTTATATTTGGTTATGTTTCGATTGTTAAAAAAACAAAAAAATTTGAGCTTATCTAATTTATTTAAAGTGTGCCACCTTAGGAGTAGTTGGTTGTCTGTAATTGCATAGTTCTATTACTTAATGTTAATGACATATAAAAAAAGCAAATATTTTATTAAAAATTTTGGGGACTGCATGTTAGGGGGAAGAATTTTAAAGAGCGAGAATTTTTGAGAAAAATATTGGGACAAACAAAAAGTTTTATAAGAAAACAAAAGAGAAAAAGAAGAAAAATTTTTGCTAATCAGAAGAAGTAAAGAATAAAATAGGAATCAGAAGAAATATTAATTTAAGAAGAATAACCAGAAGCTTCAAATAAAGAAGAGATACTCGTATAGAAAAAGAAGAACAAAAAAGAGGACTAATTGATAAAAACATCAAACACTACAAGGAGAGTAAGAGAGTATTATTTGTATTTATAAAAACGTTATGAATATGTTACCATTACAAACGAATAGAACGTTTATTGAGTTATATTGCATAATAGAATATACTGAGGACAGCAAACACAACCATAACTCTTTAATGATTAAATCTTGCCCATTCCTAACCAAACTATCCCAAACCTTGCCCTTTCCAAACCAAGTAATCCCCAGACCCTAAGCCTCGATCCCAACCTACTACATACTAAAAACAACTAACAAATATTAATTATTTAATGCGCTCATTTCAAAAATTATTTTTTAGGTTTTTAGGTAATGACTTAGCAAAGCGTTAAACTTATGCCATCAGAAACATCTCTTCCTTTTTTGAATTTTTGGATGAGTTTACATATAAAAAAATTAATTCTGTTTTTATAATAAAGGGAATATTACAAATTCCAGACGGGAAATCGTTTTTTGGTTTTTAAATTTAAAATGAAGGTTTGATATAATTCTTTTCCCGTGCGAATGCTAACCCTAATCGTTTTTTACCATATGATTGCTTAGCCTAGCCTAACCGTCATGCATTTCAAAACATAACGGAAGTTAAATCACTGAAAGAGATCAATTATGATCTCAGGTGTATGTCTTCATTCATTTATTATGGGCTTACTCTGGGTGTGGGACGTCTACATGGTAATCCTAGCATAAATATGATCTTGATGGGAATTGGCGATTCTATGCAAAGTATCATTGTTTGGTCTTTAAGTAAATGGTTAGTTAATTTATATATATTTAAATTCTACCAATGTTGAGTACCTTAGTTTTCTGTAAACAACTTTGGAGAAAAAGAACATAACAAAATCTGAAATTAGCTGAATTTAATTTGATTTCAGTTTTGCAAGAAAGAACACGACAATTCTTTTGATGTTTGGCGGAGCTTTTTCGTCTCTTGGTATTACAGTTGCTTATTTTACTTCGACTAAAAACCAGTTTGAAAAGATATTGAGTTATTTGGCAATTTTATCGAGAACTTTGGTTACTGCAGGGTGGTCATCGAGCACTCTTTACACAGCCGAATCATTTCCTACAGTTGTCAGGTAAAATCTAATAATATCCTTCAAATCAACAACCAAAAGATCGATTAAAAAGTATTTTTTAATAGTTATCAAAAATCTTTTATTACATGTTCTTCATCTTTTGTTAAAGGTCCCAGCGAAATAAATCCTTTATCCAATCAATTTTTGCATAGTTTTGAAGCTCGAATCGCATTTTAACATTTGAAAAATTTGTGAAAGTAGAACAAACCATTAAAAAAGCCTATTTTTGGTTTTACTTTGATTATTTATTATAGAATCATTAAGTACTGAAGTATCTAATAGTAACATGCATGAGAAAGTATCCAACATGTATAGATATTTAAACAAACATAATTAATTTCAGTCTTCTGCAAATGCTAAACCATGCCGACACTCAATTACGTCAGCCAGTGCGTAACTAGCTATCAAAATTCAAAATTGTTTTCTTTGATGATACAAAATCTTTTTTTTTTTAAGGGCCTTAGGATACAGCGTTGCATCTATTGGAGGTCGAACAGGTGGCATTCTCGCACCTCAAATAAAATTATTAGGTGATATATCACCGCATCTACCATTCACAGTAAACGGAGTGTTAGCTTTTTTGTGTGGATTACTTTACTTACCGCTCAAAGATACTTTTCACCACCCGATGACAGACCATCTAAAACTAGAGGAGATAAAGAAGTAAGTAAAAGAGTAAGTGATCATAAAAGTTAACAGTGATCCGTTTAACTATTTGTTCCTCAAATCGTCGTCATGGCAATAAGACTCAATACATTAAGCTTAAATTTTGTTTAGAGAAAACAGCGTGAAAGAAGTTAACCAGCTTTTGCAACCAGCTAAAGAAGAAGAAGATTTTAACGGATGAGAGATTTAGATATATTTATATTTAATTTATTATCATTCCACAAAAAAGTAAAAATATTTATGAAATATAGATCAAACAAGGTATTGTAAGATGTTTTTAAAGGACCGAACATATAGCCAACTTTTTTTTCTACTTTAGTATAAATAACTAATAAATGACATAAATTTAGTTCAGAATAAACGCGATTTTCATCTTATCATTCCGCTCTCGACTTTGTTAGTAAAATTATTTTCGTTTTCGGTGTTTTTGATATTTACTTAACAAGGTTTTATTTTGTTAAAATATGAACTTCATTTTTTATAAAGTTTTAAAGAGTTTAAAAAAACAGTCCTTTTGTAATATTTCAGTTTTGTAACTTTACCTTTCAATCTCTTGTTGACCATCCTTAAAAAAAATAAGAAACTACCAATCAAATAAAAAAAACAGGATCTTTTTTTTAAAATTACTTATCTTTTACACTAATTTATTCACTCCTATCTTGGTATTGAGTCGGAAATCTACTTAAAAACCAACCTTTTTTTATCAAAACTTATTGAATTTTGTAACCCAGCCTCACTTTCTTGTAGCCTCACTTTTTGTAAGCATCACTTTCTTTGTTGTTTTGTTTACAAAGTTTTCTTCACCGAAAGTTTTGTCTATATGAATTAAAAAATGTTATTATAAATTGAAGCCGTCTTTAACTTTAATTGAACAATTTTACAATTAAAAGTTGGTAGCAATTTATGCTGAAACAGCATAACAAATATGAATAAAATGAAGAACAAAAGCAATATTTGTAGTGTACTTAAATAATTTCAAAGTACTTTTAAAAACAGCAAAGTTAAATGATTGGATTAAGAAGTTATCTCAGATTAAAAGACAAAGACTCAGAAGATTACCTAATATTAGTGATATATCTTAACAGATCGCGATAAATGATTAAGAGATTGCTAAAACAAATATAAAAAAGATGTCTTTCCTACTTGAAAGAAATATTTAAAAAATGTCTTTACAATCATTTAAAACAAATATAAAAAAATATCTTTCCTACAACCATTTAGGTTTACTAAAAATCCGATTTAGTTAGAGAAAGGTCTCGGAAATGTATCCAGTGAGCAAATTGCTTCAGGGATTCTAAAAAAGAAAAAAAAAAAAAAAAAGCATAAAACCTGCACCGAGTTTTTGTGGTAATTGCAACGGTTGGTAACAGACGAGCTGTTTTTAAAACAGCTTACGCATTTAAAGCAAATGTCAAACCCTCTGTCACCAAAAAGCTGTACCTATTTTTAGTGGAAATTCATAAGACAAGCTACTTTCAACTATTGATTAAGTCTGAAATAGCAGTGTAGTCATGGATTACTTACTGGAATGTATATATTTAAGTAATTATAGCTGGAGTCAGAAAGCTGAGTAGTGACACAAGATTTTTAAGCATACCACACTATATGACTTGTTTTAAATCAGCATGTTTGAAAATGACAACAATAGATAAGGCCATGTTCTTCAAGTGATAGAGGCTCTAGACTTGTAACTGAAACACATTTATCGAAGACGGTTTCAAAGCCTTACTTATAACAAGTTAGCCTGTTTCCTTGCTGTAGATCTTAAGTTTGCAGTTTTGCAAAGTTAATAACCGCAAAGGTGAGATTACCTGATTTAATCAGGCTAAATTTATACGTATCAAAATTATCATTAAACTTATCACAAAACTGAAAGGAAAACATTCTGAAATTGTGTTTTCTCAGGATATTCTTTCAATATCTCAGGATATTCTTTTTAAAAACAAACTTTTCTAAAAAAAAAAACGTTTAAATACTAGGAATTTTCTTAAATTGTATTCCAAGAGCTATTAAGTGACCAGAGAATATCATGTTTGCAATTGGCTACCCAAGTTGCGTATTGTGTGACGACATTGCCACGAGCAATGATCGTGATTTTAATCAGTTAGTACATGAAAGGGAACACAAATCATTTTTAAAAGACATTTTTTATTATCTAATCAATTTAAAAAGCTACAAAAGATTTGGTCGAAATTTTAACGCAAAGAAGAACAAGTTAATCGATGAAATGAAATTAAGTTTTTGAAAGTTTATGTTTTGGAATTGTCACTGAAAAACAAAATAACTACTACGTAAATAAAATGATGACCGCATTGTACCCTCAACCTTAAAAATATAATTTCACTCCTCCTTTGGTATTTTATGATGAACTATATCATAAATTTTTCTGGACATTTAATACCAACTTAATCATTAAATGAATTAAAAGAAATGCAATAAACTTAAGAAATAAAGAACTGTCAAAGAGAACACAATGTTTTGGTGATGTAGCGTGTAGAAACTTTACTTAGACTTTATGAAATTATCCTTATAACTCAAAATCTTGTAGCTGCGATGGCAACAGAGCTGCGATGGCAACTGAGTCTATTTAAATTCACGTGCGTACCGCAAAATCTGGCTTCTTTATTATCATTTATGTACCTAGGAGCAACATCTGGAATAAACGAGCATGGATCACAATCATTCAGGTATAGTAAAAATTGTGTATTAAGTGAATTTAAGAAGTGTTTTATCTAAAAAAAATTTTTTTTTTAAATTTTCAAAATCAAATGTCTTCATATATACACTACTAACTCAGTAATCTAAGGTATTTTGTCACTTGTGTTTTTTTTTTTTTAAAAGTTACTATTCTAATAATTTACGTAATTTAAATAATTTATATAAATATTTATGATTGCAGTTTGTTTCAAGTAATTACCTCTAAAAGTTTAAAAGTAAGGTTTTCGACTCAAGAGCTTTACCTTCGAATGATCTAAATTTAAAAATTACAAGTTGATTTCTTTTAAATCATGTTTTCATAAGTTGAAGGATTGTCTTCTGACATGCTTTTATTAAAGTATTAGGCGGAGGAACAAAAACTCTAACCTAATTATGAAAAGACTTAAATATAATTTTATGAGACAAAAGTACAAGTGGGCAATTAACTAATTGTGCTGAACTGTTTTTTTTTTTTAATATTTGTTATTGTAATCCAAAGCAAAAATTCTTAAATAAACCTAAAAACTCAAGATTTGTATATATTTGTAAAAGTTGAAATAATTTTTAAAAGTATAAGTTATAAAAATATATACTTATAAAGTAAGTTAGTCATGGATTTGTATGCTGCATTGTTACAATAAAGGTATGTTTATTGAAGATCATACACTTAACTTATTTGGGCTCTATAAAACAAAACTATAATACATTTTTGGTATTAGAGCTATCAATTTTATAAGATGGTAAGAAAATTTTAAATGATAACTAAAAAAAAAAAAGTATTGATAGTTTTGATAAACTAATATTTTATTACATATATTGTTTTGTTACTGTAGTTTTATTACTGGTAAAAAATACTATTTGCGTAATCAAAGAACACTTTCTTATACTTTAAAAGTTAAATATCATTTTTATTAATTGTTTAATCTTTTTCTTTGTTAGTTATTCTTAGTGTCAGTGACAAAACTGGACTTTTGGAATTTGCAAAGGGGTTGGCTGATTTGGGCTTTATCCTTTATGCATCAGGAGGCACAGCAACCGCCATTAGGAATGCTAATATAATAGTCAAGTTAGTTAAGTTTTACTATTTGAATTAAAAAAAGTTGAACCAGCATTTTTATAATTTGTTAAAAGGTAAAGCAGGTATTTGTAGTGTAATTAGTAGTAATATAATAGTGCATAAATCATTATATTTTTAAAATGTCTCATGACAATTTTTTCTAACAGCTTTATACAAAGTTTATCACCATATTGCTGTGCGATGTTAAAAAAAAACATTAAGTTTTAATGCATGCATTGATAACTGTGTTTTGAATACTTGGTGATGTTTATGATAATTATGCTGTATTACTTGGTGATGTTTATGATAATTATATTTAATGTAATATAAATACATATAATGATATATAATTCATGACTCTTCATTTATTACTTACAATTTTAGAACTGTTTGTGTTGCTGGTGATGTTTTCTTCCTAGGCTTGTAAAATAATCAAGTTCTTCAGTTGTCACAAAAGTTAAGAAAAGTTTCTCTTGCTCTGATATCACATTTTCAAGTTTTGAAGAGCTGTATGAAATCAAGATGCCTGCTGCAAAAAAATACCATTTCCTGTACTTAGTTCCCAAAACTGTGGCTCTATCCTTGCTTAATCATAATGTTTAAAAAAAGAAACAGACAAAGGCTAAACAGAGGAAAAGAAAAAAATCAACTGAAGTTGTTCATGCAGCACCAAAAATGTGATTCTCTCTTTTCTAACATTGAATTTTTGTCTTAATTAACTCCTGGTACAAACACTTTCTTTATGAGATTTTCTATCAATACCAATTTCCTTAACAAGACCTTTCAAAATGGAGGGATTATCCTAGTTACAAAAGTAAAATTGCATATTTTGAGAAGGCAAATGTTATTGATATTATAGAAAAAGTAGTCATACTCATTCAAAATTCCAAAAATATTTTCACAAAAGATAAAACTGTATTGAAAGATTTTCATCTTCAAGTTTAAAGGGTTTTTAGAAATTTTGAGATTTTTTAAATTAAATTTGGATGTCATTTAATGTCTTTTTTTAATGAGTTAGTATTTTTTTATTTTTAGTTTTCAGTATATTAATGAGAGCTGTCAGTTAGTTCATTTAGTATTAGCTGTCAGTTAGTTCATCAATTTTTAGTTGAATGATCAGTAAATTAACCAAGTGGTTAATTTTTTTGTTAAAATGATCTGTATTTTAAGTAAAATGATCTGCAATTTAATTAAAGTAATGTTAACTTTAACTGAAATAATTTAGTAAAAACTACAAATTATTTCTATCTGAGCACTGAGCAAGGAAAGTTTAAAAAAATGGAAAAATTTGTACCACAATACAAGTCCTCTAGCAAAGAAGAAAGTGACGCAATAGAAGAGCAAGCCTCATTGAAACCAAGGAAAAAGAAACAAAAATATGAGTAGATAAGATGTGAAACATACCCTAACAAGAAAGATGCAATTGCAGCTAAACAGTTTTTAGTTCATCAGACAACTAGGTCTTAGACAGTTAGGTCCCATATAGTTAGGTCAACAGACTCTTAGGTTTGAGAACCTTTTAGATCTATATACATTTAGGCTTGTTGCATATTTTTATGGAGAGAGAAGAGAGAGACTTGAGAGATGGACAGGAGAGATAGAAGAGATAGTGAGGAGAGAGTGGAGGAAATGTGTTTTGCTCTCTCTTTTATTTATTTTTTAAATTTTTTTCAGCAGTAGCAGTAGAAGATTAATGGAGTTATCATTATTTCAATTACTCTAAAGATGGAAAAAAAGTATACTGTACATGAAAAGTCATTCAAAAATGCAAAGAATGTGTTGCTGCAGTTTATCTTTTATTTGAGTCAGCAAGTGACAATGTAATCATTTACAAAACTGAAAATGGACATAAGCATGACAGTATCAATATGTTCAAAGGAGCCATTCCAACATATTTAAAAACTGAAATAAATCAAATGTGTGACTTGTTTATGAAATCAAAAAAAGTTAAGAACACTTGTAGAAAAATGGCTACCAAATCCAAATGAAAAAACTATATATCTGCCTACAAAAATACCATTTCTCTTGGTAAATTAGAACAATGTTGCATAGACAATAATAATGTTCCCAACAGTGAGGATGAATTTTTTGTAGAAAATTACAAGAAAATGATGTCAAGAAAATTCAAAATTTCAAATTTTTTTTTATCAACAAAAAGACTATGTCAAGCTTCAAGAAAAGAAAACTTACATATTGATACTACATATAAATTAAACTGGCAGGAGCTCCCTGTCTTACTAGTTGACACCACTGATATGGATTGCCATTTTCATGTATTGGAATAACCATGTGTTCCAATAAAAAAACTACAGACTTTGAGTTTATATATAAAAGTATTTTTTATGGTTTGGCAAAAATCAATCAAGGAAAGTATGGACCTGAAGTATTAATCTCAGATGGTGAAAGTTCAATTCAAAATGCATTCTCTAATGTTTTAGGCAATAAAGATATGGTGATGTGTTGAAGCAAAGTGGTAGAATTTTCATCAAATTTGGTAAGAAGGCTTTAGACATTTCACACCAATTACTAATAATGGTCTTGATACATTTAAGAGAGTGGTGAAAAATAAAGACACTTCAAGGAAAAGGCCATTCTCAAAATTTAAAGAGGTTGCATTAGAGATGGTTGCATTAGAGATGGTTGGAAAATGGTCAAATGAATATACAACAAACATGAAAAAATACAATCAAGAACCAACAAATCAATCTCATCTATGCAAAAAGGTAAATTAAATGAATATTATTTACCTGTAGAAGATAAAATAAAACTACTCAGCCTGAAATAGATTGCATGAAACAAATGAAATGGAAGCCATTTGATCAGTTCAAACCAATTTTTTAAAGTCTGAACCTTAACTTTGATCAACAACGAAGAAAATTGGCCACCTAGTGGATGTAGTTGTCCAAATTTTTTTTAAGAAGTTCATGTGCAAGCATTTTTGGTTTTGCAATGTGAATGATGTATTGTAAACCCCCACTACCAGCTAAAGACATTCCTATTGGTGAAAAAAGAAAAAATGGGAGACCAAAGAAAGCTACTGAAGTATTACTAAGAGACTGATTATTTCACTTCAAATTAGCTATTATCTTGACATTGTTAATTATTTGGAGATCATTTATTGTTCAAAAGTGTAAAAATAAATTTTTACTGAGTAACTTGTGATTTTACTGATTAATTTTAATCTTTATACTGACCATTTTTGATAGTTATACCAATTTTCATTTTAATACTGTTGTTCTCATTTTTTTACTGACCAGTTTTATTTTTTGCACTGACAAAACTAAATTAAAATACTGACCATTTATCTCAAAAAATACTGACTTAAAAAAAAATTTTATCCATTAAATTTCACAACATGGTAGATTCCATGGTTACTAATACTTTTGTAAATTTTATATTTAAATTTTAATGCTTTTATTTTTTAAGTATTAATGGTTGCTTTTATTTATATATAATTATAGATAGTTTTGATGTATATGTAGCTTTTTCAGGCTCCTTGTTTTTTCTTGAAAATAGACAGTATGTATTGATTACTGATATAATGCTGTGTTTTGCTATTTTTCAATGCTAATTAAGTTCAAATTTCTCTAAAATCAAAAGTTAAAAATCTCCAAAATACTTCAAACTTTCTGGAGATGTTCTGTTGTAGATGTTCTGGTGGAGATGTTCTGGTGTAGATGAGTTTTTTATATTTATTAGTTGCTTTTCGGGAATTAATTTCCTAGAGCATTTATTGATGTAATGTTTTGATTTATGGTCTCTTTTTTTTTTCTTTTTCTGATTATTTGATAATTGATTTTAAAAAAGGAACATGGAATTTCTGTTAATAAAACTCTGATTTAAGAAAACTACAAGGCATTGCCTTTCCAAACCTTTCTATATTTTCATTTTGAGAAAAAAATTCAAAATTTTTACTTCACAAATCATTAACATCTAATATTTATGCTTCAAATTTCTGTTATGGAAATTTTCTATATTAGAAATAAAGTTATCAAAGAAGTAGATCTTTCAATTCAAATTAGGTTCTACTTTTCTCAACATTTTTCTTACTATTTGTAATCTTGAAAAAATGATTCTTCTTTATTCCTACTAATGATCTCTGACAATTCGTTTAATTGCATTTTTTAATTTGGTTGACATTAGCCAAAATAAAATTGACTTCCATATTTTCTGCTGTTTTTTACAAATTGTGATGAACATTTGCATAGTTAATGTCTAAAATTTGCTTCTTAAAATTTGGTCTCATACTTTATCAACTATTTGATAGTATGTCACCAGTAGCAATTTAATTTTATGGTTATTGAACAAATGGTGAAAGCCTGGTCAATAACCAAACTTTCGCCATTTGTTCAATAACAGAATACTCGGCTACCATTCTACTGTGTAGAGAAAAAACAAAATTATAATGCACCGCTAAGTGTGAAAGTGAGAAAGTTTTTTTCTCTACATATAGCAAGCTCTAACAAGTTGAAAAATTCAAAAACAGTACTGTATGTCAGCTTAAATTTTAACTACATGTGGTCCAAAAATTTATGATCTAATTCATATTTCGCACAATAAATCACTTATTGGTCCAGAATTTGGTATTTTCTCATTATTGCAATAAATTTTAGGGGTTGTCTCTAGATTCTGTTTTTAACAAGTTTTTTTCCATGTAACTTGAACTTAAATTTCATCTTTCAAAAATTGAATTTGAGAAAAATCCATAGCATATTTGGACTGGTTCATTAAACGCACCACAAATGGATTCTCACTTAAAATTTAATGCTGTCAGTCAGCAAATAATCAAATATTAGATGCAAATTTTTTAAAGTGGTTGATTTTTAAATGCAT
This sequence comes from Hydra viridissima, assembly GCF_058129835.1. Taxonomy (NCBI): domain Eukaryota; kingdom Metazoa; phylum Cnidaria; class Hydrozoa; order Anthoathecata; family Hydridae; genus Hydra; species Hydra viridissima. Next base: position 17,167,422 of record NW_028324305.1, read on the forward strand.
ATTTCATGTAGAGAACAAACACAAATATTATGTGGTATTTTTGTGACAAAGCATTACATGGTCTCAAGTAGAAAAACTTTGTTACTTCAATAATGATACTTGAATTTTGTTTCAAGAACATGCTGTAAATTTCTTTAATAGGGTAAATCAAATGGACCTGGGTCTTATTCTTTTATTGTGCAGTTCACTCATTTCTCTTCTGAATTTTTTATTCTGTTTTTAAGTTTGAGAATAAATCACATTACAACCTTTGTTTTGTTCTGGATTATTTTTTCTCCATTTTGTGGTATTTTCTTTTGGTGTCTTACAACAAAATAGAAAACAAAATTAATTTGATATTTTTTTTTTTGAATGATCTCATGATGCAAACCCAACTAAAATCTATATAAGCCTGAATTTACTGTAAAATTTCTTTTTTTTTTAAATTTTTTAGTATCTTAAGTAAAGAAATGTATTTGTTAATCAAATTAAATTTTTAATGAGACTGACATTTTTATTTGACAAAGACAAGTATGGCTGATCAAATGCAACTAAGTATCAAATTTTATAGTAACTTATATTTTAAAAAAATTTTAATTTAAAAAAAGTAATAATTCTTTTTGCTTTATATATTTAAAAGTTGAAAAAAATGAAACTATATCAATCTAAGAATTGAATAATTTGATTGGCATTACTGAAGAAACACAAAATTTTGTAATTTTCAAAGAAACTTCTGTAACCTGTGCACTTTTTGTGAAAAATTGCTTACTCAATTAAATTAATAAATATTTTAGGTAAATTGTGGCTATATATATTTATATTATTAAATCATAAAATCTATTTTATTTACTTTTGAAAATGTGAAATTTGCTAAACTTTGGCACTGTGAAATTGGTACATTGTACAAGTTTAGATCGGCTGTTAAGATCCACAGGGTATATAGTTAAATAATCCCTTAGCAAAAACAATCCAAAAAATGTTTTAAAACACATTTATTTTGAAGTTCCTGTGGAATCCAACATATGAGTTTCATTTTCTTGAATTTTTTTCACTTTTTTTTTCAATTTCAAATATAAGTTCTCTTCAATGAGTTTCTTGCCAAATCTTTTAACCTCTCTAAATGGAAACATGATATTGTTACCTTTGTACTATCAAATTGTTTTTAGCGTCTGTGCACAAAGAAGATTTTTTTTAATGTCTCCGGTATAAAGATTTTTGCAATTTAATTTTTCAATTGTGATTTATCTTATGTCTAATTCTAAATTGCTTTTGTTTTTACTGTTGAAAACTACATTAAAGGTGTTATGGTCTGTTCTAGATTACATTAAAGGTGTTATGGTCCATTAAAGGTGTTATGGTCCATTCTAGAACTTTCTAGATACAACAGAACATTCGAGAATCTTCCATAGAATCCTCTAGATATAATAACGTTCCAGAATATTCTGTATCTTTCTAGAAACTTTCTATTTTACTATAAATATTAAGTTTGTGATATTATTTGTATTGTATTGGTATTACTGAATCAAAAATAAAAGCTTTACTGAAATCGAACTTTTCTTTGGATCTGTCAAGAAATATAACAAAAGGTTTTTACAGAAGGTTTTTTTAATATAGTTTTTCTCTACACTTGCTGCTATAAAGTAACCTAAAGTTATGTTGCTAGCAACAGTTACTTTTAATAGTTACAGACTTAAAACTACAAAATTAGTTGCTAAAACTACAAAAGTAGTTGCTGTCGCATCATCAGATTGAGAAGTATAATGGAGATCAACTAAACCTTTCTTTCATAAGCATTACACTGTCAAGCAAACATTTAAAAATTAAGTAGCATGCGACCAAGAAATCCTTATATCAGTGATTGACTAGATCATGATCCTAAATATCCTATTTCTCTGACCTACTACGAACTTTTCAGGATAAGTTTGTCTTCTTATTTTTTTAGATATTTTGTAGCAACTCATGTTATAGTTGAGAAGTAGAACTTTTATCTTTTGATTAGTGCTGGAGATAACACAGATTCTAGTCATTATTTTATTTTACCTAAAATAATTTTATTTAGATTAAGCCTTGTGAGTGGTTGATTTTAAGGTTTATCAAATGATCTTTAAGTACATGTTGCACAAGTCAAAATTATGATTGTCACTCTTAAAATCAATAAACCCTTTTCAAAATAAAAGTTATAAGTAAAAGTGAATTACAAATAGTAAATATTAACAAAGTATTACAATATAAGTTGAACTTTTAAAGTATAAATTAAGTATTTTAAAAAGTTAATATTTATTAAAATATATATTTTTTTGATTTTAAAAACTCAGGTGTTTTTTTTAACATTAGAGATGTTTCTGATCTTACTGGTGCTCCAGAAATGCTGGGTGGTCGAGTAAAAACACTGCATCCAGCTGTCCATGCTGGTATATGTGATATTCATGTTAAAGATTTACTTTTATTTTTTCTTTTTATCACAAATTTTATAAATACTATCCAATGTTTTAAAGGTATTCTTGCAACAAATTCTGCAGATGACCAAAAAGATTTAGCTAAGCAAGGATATTCAAATATCAGGTATCTGTGTTGTCTTGAGTTATAAATTGTAATTTTAATGCTTGCTTAGTGATTGTAAAAAGGCCCTATTAAAATTATGGCAATAATATTATTTTACTTATGGTAATAGCTTTTTACTTTTTTAACTGTTACATTGCTGTTAGTTTACTGTGTTGTTTACATAAAGGAAGGTTGTAAACTATACACAGTAGATAAAGTTACCAAACAATGTAACTTTTTATTATCACAAAAGTCCAAAATAACCAATGGTTGAATTGAGGTTTAATTGTGCTGTTATTGGTTGAAATAAAGATTTTTAACTCCACAGACAAGTCCTAAAACAATTTAAAATTTTATGCTGTTTTTTGTAAAATTTTGTCTCAGGTGTTATTAATTTATGTATCTTATATTTTCTTTTTACAATTCAGACTTGTTGTTTGTAACTTGTACCCATTTCAGAAGGTAATCTCAAAAGAAACTGCTAATGTTGAGGAAGCAGTTGAAAATATTGATATTGGTATTTCTTTTAAATTTTGAATTTATTATTTTTTAATTGAAATTTTTATCAGTCCAACTTTAATTGAAACTTTTATTTGATTTAGGTGGTGTGACACTTCTTCGGGCTGCTGCTAAAAATCATCTATATGTAACAGTTGTTTGTGATACAGTTGACTATAATAGGTATAAGAATATTCTAAAAAACTCTCATAAGTAGTATTTTAGCATTTATAAGCCATGTCACTTATTAAAAATTTTTTAAAATTTTCCTTTTTGTAGTGTTTTGAATGAAATCTCTTTGTCAATTGAAAAAAAGACTTCAGAAGAAACTCGAAGGAAACTGGCACTGAAGGTATGTATTTTTTCTTAGTTTTGATAGACATAAAAATAACTTGTGGCTTTAATTTCTCTTATTTTTTAAAAAGGCATTTACGCATACTATGTTGTATGATGCAGCAATAGCAGACTACTTTCGCAAGCAGTATTCTAACTCAGTTTCACATCTTCCTTTGCGTTATGGAGCTAACCCACATCAAGCACCTGCTCAGTTATACACTTTTCAAGCCAAGCTTCCTCTCAATGTCTTGAATGGTGCACCTGGTTTCATTAATTTATGTGATGCTTTAAATGCTTGGCAACTTGTCAAGGTATGTCAACTGTCTTTTTTTTTTTTGTATGACTGTCGTTAGCTCATAAGTTCTTCAGTAAAAAATGTAAATGTTTTTTTTAATAATTAAATGACAAAAAGAAAGGAACTTTTATTTTGGTCAATTATTTTGATTAGCTCCAGTCCCACACTCTAGGACAATTTTTTTGTCTTTATATAAAACAGAAATGATTTTTCAGTTCTTGCAGCTGCAAAATTTTGAAATAAGTAAGTTCTTCTAGTAAATCCGCATGTGTATAATTAATACTCCATAATAATATTAAATTCATATTGTAAAAATTGTATAAATTAATGACATTTATTTTATAACTCCAGTAAATTTGGGTTTATTTCTGTTAAAATTTGATGTTTTATTTTAATCAAAGAGGTTTGATGGAAGTTCAAATTGGTTTAATTAACATTTTGTTTCAAGTGAAAATGCTAAAAAATTTTAAAAAAGGATGTATTATTTTTTTAAGAGTGCTTTTTGTTGTGCAATTTTAAATAGATTGTGGTTTTACTTTTATCCTGCTCTCTAATTTAACACTATGATCTGCTTAGCTCTACTAAATGGGTGCATTTGTTCTAGCATGATCAATGATGATGTTATACTTTAAGCTCCTAAGTCATTTATTATATATTATTAAAATTTCATTACTTGTAAATATACCTGTTAAACAGAAAGATAACACTGTTATGAAAATATGCCATAATGTGTTTTGGTACTGTAAGAAATTTTGCCAACAAATAGTAGGAATGCCATAAAGTGACATATAGTTTTGTTACTCTTCATCTGACCATCATATCAAGCACTAATTTTTTTAATTTGTTTCAAGCAAGGGGTGTAATTTATGCAAACACTGGGGTGGAAAAACAACAGTAACACCATTAGACTTAGAAATTTAAACATGTTTGGCACTGTGTTTTGACTTGCTGTTAGAGTAGTAATAACACCTACCAATAGAACTCATTACCAAATTTAATTGCTCCCGCTTGCCTAAAACCCTTAGATCCAGCTATTTTGACAGGGAGTTTTATAGATATTTTGGGACTCAAAATCCAAATGCTTTATGACATCTTACAATTTCAAGAATGTATTATGATTTGCCTGATAAAAGGTCTTTGATAGACATTCTGATTACTTCTAGGCTTCTGATGCTAAGATTCTAGTGAAAAAAATCCAAACCAGTCAGAGCCATCCATTTCATTTCTATGTTACACAACTATGTTATTTTGTAGTGCAAATTTATCTGCAAGCTTTCATATCTCTTTTTGAAACTTTCTCAACATATTCTGATAAAGCTCCAATTGGTTAAAACTAATGTTTGTATAATTCTTTTTTTTTTTTTTTCTTTTCTAAAGTTCTCACCTTTCTTTTTTTTAAGAAAATAATCTTGTCAATTATTGAGATTCATTATACCATGTACAACAAAAGATCAAGTTAAAGAAAATGAGATTCATTACACTATGTCCAATGAAAGATCAAGTTAAAGAAATTTGATTATTTTTTAAGATAATTATGATCCAAAAAGGCCGACAATTAAAACAAGTTCTTCAAAGTTTTAACAAACCACAACAAATACTGGAAACAATTTTAAAGTAACTGTATACTGAACACTTTTGCAATTGCACTCTCTGTTTAAGAAAACATTATATAAAGGTGTAGTTTATATAATAAACTCTTCTTTAAACCATCCATTAAAGTTTTTTTTTTCCTGCATTTGTGTCTATCTGTGTTCAAAATTGTGTTCTATCAATATTCTACCACATATTTTGAAATCTTTTGAAAATCAACTATGTCTGGTTCTTGGTTTGGTGATGTTTTATTTTGTTGAACACTCCATGTAGTGCTATTTAGTTAACATGTTGACAAGTCAATTTAAGATTCATTAGATTATGAGATCATATGAAGTTTCTAAAGCTCTCGCTTCTAAAGCTCTCACTTCTAAAGCTCTCGCTTCTAAAGCTCTCACTTCTAAAGCTCTCGCTTCTAAAGCTCTCGCTTCTAAAGTTCTCGCTTCTAAAGCTCTCTCTTAATGGATGTGCAATTAATGATGAACTCATTTGGATGTAAATTAGCACATTCTGTAGTTTTAACTGATTTTACATTTCTCAATGCTTATTTTATTTTTTTTTACTTCTATGTGATCAAAACAAATAGAGATTCAAAGCATGATTTAAAAAAGTCTGATAAAAATTAAAGATCAGCTTTTTGGATTTTATTTAAAATATTTTAATGTTCAACAAAAATTTTTTTTTTTTTTTGGTTTTACTATTAAAAGGAGTGATATAATAAATGTATTTTTTACCTGTATCTGCAGTAATATTGGTTCCCCCTCTTCTCTCCAATTCCAATTTTAAACAGTGTCTCCTTTTTGATACAGTTTCCAGTGGACATATGTTTTTATACTCTTGCACTTTTTTGATGCATTTACTTATGGTCTTTAGTTGGTATACAATTCTAATTGTAAATTCAAATAGTGTTAAATATTTTGAAAATATTTTATGTCATCACCTAGTTTTACTTTATACAATAAATATCAGCCTGGTTTCTTTGATTTTAGGAGTTAAAGGAGGCATTAAGCCTTCCTGCTGCTGCTTCATTTAAACATGTTAGTCCTGCAGGTAGTGGAAAATATGATGTTTTAGCCTTTTTTTTTTTTGATTGCTTTGTATATAAAAGTAACTATGGGTTTGTTCCTTTAAATTTTTGGAAAGATTCTTTGTCTTGATTATCAAAATAGCATAAATTTCATAAAGTTTCTTTAAATTTTTGGAAAGATTCTTTTAAATGGATGTTCAAAATAACATAGATATGTTCAAAGCACATTAGAAAATACTTACATGTGATTCACAGCTTAATGTTCAAATGTTGCAACTTTTATATTTGGTTTTTTTAGGAGCTGCTGTTGGAGTTCCTCTAACAAGTATAGAAGCAAAGGTGTGCATGGTGGATGATTTCACCTCATTATCTCCCTTAGCTATTGCATATGCGCGAGCTCGTGGTGCTGATAGAATGTCTTCTTTTGGTGATTTTATTGCGCTATCAGATGTTTGTGATGTTTCAACTGCCAAAATTGTATCAAGAGAGGTACAAGTTCTTTGTATGAGAATTTTAGAGCAAGAACTGCTTCAATTTAAACTTAGTTATTGAAGATCTTTAATTGTTTTTAGTTGATTATTGCTCTTATTGGTTGTTGCTCTTATTTGTTGTTGCTCTAATTGGTTGTTGCTTTTTTGTGTTTTTTAAACTTTCATAATAGTATCTTTTGTTTGATTTTAAAGGTTTCTGATGGAATCATTGCACCTGGTTATGAAAAAGAAGCTTTGGAAATACTTCAAAAGAAAAAGGGTGGTCAATACTGCATTTTACTAGTGAGTTTTTTCAATAAATCTTTTATACTCTATATATTATATCTTTATTATAAATAGAATATGCATGTATTCTAGATAGATCCATCTTATGAACCAACTGCAACAGAAACACGTACTTTATATGGATTGCAGCTAGAACAAAAACGCAATGATGCCCTTATTGATGCTGCTATGTTTTCAAATATTGTTTCCAAAAATAAAGAGGTTTTTTTTGAATATTTACTTTTCAATGAAAAAGGGAATTATGTCTTTCAAAAATGTCTATTTTCATTTCAAGTTATTGGTTTTTCTACAGCACAAATGAGGCTTAATAGTGAGAGAATTCTTATATTGTTATAGACAATCATAATTAAATTATGCAATTAAACTCTTTCATATTAAAATCCATAAATACTCTTTAAAACTTCTTCTCTCAATATTTATTGCGTGGGAGATGCTTAAATTTCATTTAACTCTTGAGTAAAGTTAAATTTTAGGAATCTGATATGAACCACTGATTAGAATTTCATTCTTCCTTTTTTTTCTCTCTCTCTTCAATGGCTATTAACTATTGTATTTATTTTTTTTTTGTTGCTGTTTATTTGATGTTTAAAATATTTTCCCTTTCATTTAGGTTTCATTTCCCTTTCATTTAGGTTCCATCAGATGCAATTAGAGATTTGATAGTTGCAACTATTTCTGTCAAATACACTCAATCAAACTCTATTTGTTATGCTAAAAATGGGCAGGCATGATGTTAATATTTTTTGGATTACATTATAACATTTATCTTTTCACCAACTAATTTAACTAGGTATTAAATTTGCAATACATTGCAATAGAAACACTTAAGGACAATCTAATGCAGTAAGCTTTGTGATTACTTAAAAGTTAGTTAATCTTAAATTCCTACTCAGAATATCAGCAATAATACCAGCTGCATGATTATTTTTGTATGGTTTCTTAAATTCCAGATTTTTTATTGATTATAAACTTCTGTACTAAGTAATCTTTGGCAATTTAAAAACTCAGCATTTCTTCTGTAAAAGAGCCATTAGAAAGTTTTGGTACCAAAATTTGATCAAAACTCATAAAAAACACCATCAAACCAAGCATGTTTGAATAAAAAGTTCTATTCATTTCTATAATTCTAACACTCTTAACATACACCACCTCCGAAAGCATGAAATATAATATAATTAAACTATAAATTATATATAAGTAAATAGTTATAAATAAAATATGTAAATAAAATTATAATTATTTATAATATAAATCATAAATTATAAATAAATTATAAATAAATAAAATATAATATAAATAAAATATAATATAAATAAAATATAATATAAATAAAATATAATATAAATAAAATATAATATAAATAAAATATAATATAAATAAAGTATAATAATAAATAAACTCTTAGATTTTGTTGTTAAGATTTTTGAATTTTTTCACCTTTTTTGTTAACATTTTGTTGCTAACATTTTTTGTTGCTAACGTTTTAGGTTGTTGGAATAGGTGCTGGCCAACAATCTCGAATCCATTGCGTTCGACTTGCTGGAGAAAAGACCAACCTCTGGTATTACATAGATTTTCATTTGTTTTGGATTAAATTTAAATAAATGTAAATGACTTTTGAAATAGCTTTTCAATAAATGTTTTTTAGGTGGCTTCGGCATCACCCGAAAGTTTTGTCTTTGAATTTTAAAAAGGTTTTTTGCTTAATTTATCTCTATTGTAAATATCAACTTGTATTACTTGAAAATGTTTTGATTTCATTTTAACCATAAATTTTTTGCTTTAAAAGTTTTAAATTTTTTTTTTTTTTTTTTTTTTTTGTATTTAGAGAATTCTTTTTATTTTTTTAGAACTTGAAACGAGCGGATATATCGAACTTGATAGATGTATATGTAAACAATACTGTTGGTCAGGTATACTATTGTTGTTGTTTTTTTCTGATTTAAATCTGGGAATTAAAAAGGGTTGTTTTTTTTTTCTGAAAACGATATAAAAAATATGCAAAAAAAATTTTTATTTTTTGATGAAAATTAAAAGTAAAAAGGAAAGTTTTAAAATTTTCTCATACTTTAGGATATGAAAAAAATCGATTTTGAAGAAAATTTCGATGTTTCGCCAGAAGAGTTTACTGAAGTAAGGATAGTCTTTAAGCTTTTTGTTTTTTGTTTAAAAACTTTTTACGAAAAGCTGTAATATTTTCTTTAGAGCGAACGCAAAGATTGGATTAAAACACTAAAAGGAGTCGTACTTAGTTCAGACGCTTTCTTTCCGTTCAGAGATAGTATAGATCGAGCAGTTCAGGTATTGATTGATTTATTATAACTTTTCCTTAGATCTCTACTCTTTACTGAATGACATGTCCAAAAAATAGATTGATCTCTGATTTTAGTTTAATTGCTTCTTTATTGTTAATATTTTTTCAGAGTGGCGTTAAGTATGTCTGTAGTCCAGCGGGTTCTACTGCAGACAAATCTGTAATCCAGGCTGCAAATGACCATGAAATCGTATTGTTACATACTACAACACGACTTTTTCATCATTAAATATGCTCTTATTTTTAATGATTAATTTTGGAAAGACGTAAAAGAAGAAAGCGAATTTTATAACACTTTTATAACCTGTATTTTATAAAAGATTCTTATGCATATAAATAAAAATGTGAATCTACCTTGCGGAGATTCTTATATATATAAATAAAAATGTGAATCTACCTTGCGGAGATTTTATAAATTGAGAACTTCGTTAGAGGACTTTAATCTTGTTTTCTTCTTACAACAATTTCAGTTCAGCAATTACAGCAATTACGTCACCTTAACATTAAGTATGACCAAAAGCATCTTTTAATATGACCAAAAGTATAGAATATAAATATAGTATAAAAATATAGGATATAAGTTTTCTGATAGTTGTTTGTCGACTTACTTAACACCAGTTATCATTATCGTTAAAATCTCAATAACTGACAAGGAAGCTATTTGTATCAAGTGCTTTTTTCTTGGTCTAGCGAGTTAAGTTATCAAGTACTTTTTCTTTGGTTTAGCGAGTTAGATAATGAGTGCACTAGTAAGCTGGGGCATCAGAAGCTAGCACGCTTAAAATCAAATTAATGTAGCATATGATTGGTCTTCTAAATTGATCAGGTAAAAAATGAGAGTGATATGCTTTTAAATTGGTTTAGAAAGACTTTTCGGATATATATTGCTATGTTAATGTAGTTATTGTCAAGTTAATCACAAATAAAATGGATTTGGAATTTTTTTCAATATTACCGATAAGTTGAAACCTCTTCATTTTCAATTTCCTGATAAATTAGGACTAAGGGATTCTGTAGTCTATTAGGCGAAACCGTTCCTTTAAAAATTAATGAAAATAGGTTTATCGTTCTAACTATATTAAATATTTATAAAATTCATCAAGACTTTCTTAGAAGTTGGTCACTGATTTGGTTCGTTCAAAATCAAGTGGCAAATTACTCCAAATTGGGATGACACGATTGATAAAAACATTTCTAAATGAACAACTACTGTTCTCCGAAATAAATCTAAGTTTATATTCATGAATACTTTTAGCTGGTATTTTTGGTTGGTAAAAGTTCTTCAAGGGATATATAACTGATAAAAATTGTTAACAGATTTTAAAAAATTAAATCACCTCTTCTCTCCTCTCCTCTTCTCTTCTCTTAGATAAGGTGATTAATCTGAGTCTTTTTCATCTTTCATCATTTCTAAACTTTTAATATCCTGAAATAAGTCTTGTTGCTCTGTTGTAGTCTTGCAATAAAATTGATATTTTCAAAAACAGACTCTAAATAGACTCGTATTCAAGATGAGAGCGTACTAGCAAAACGTATAACAAGCTAAATATATCAGTATTCAAGAATGAAAATGTGTCTGATTAGACCTAAAATTTTGCTTTTGAATCTTTTGAATCTCTCCGAAACTCATCGCCTAGAAATAAACTTTTATTCGAATCTTTTCAGGCTCGTGGTGCATCTCCTGATTCAAGAGGCTTAAAAATGTGTTCAATAGAAATACTTCAACTCTCAGAACAAATATTTGTAACAAATATTGCATACATACAGATGAACTTCATCGTTTCCAAAATCTTTATTTTAGACTAATATTTTTAATTGAATGGGAAGTCCATTTGCTTCTGCCTCAGGATAGATAGTCTCCCATGCCCGGGTTTTTGCAAAATAACCTTTACTGTTTTCGAGCCATCTGTGAACTTGCCGCCGAGCCTTCCCATTAAAACTTTTTTGTATTACATAATCCAGTTTGCCAAAAGAATTTTTTGCAACAAATTCAATAATACTTGAGTTGCATAGGCATCTTTTTGTGTCTTCTTCGATAAAAAGTATTAAAAGTACATTAGATACAATGAACTAAGTGTGGGAATGGTATTAAGTATAGGGTCAACACAGACAGTCAACAATCACAATAAAGGATAACTTTGATGTAGTGTGATAAAAATTATTTAACATGACGTAATAGTTTCACGACTTTAAAATTACTGTTTAATTGTTGCTGTGTGCCCTTCTGTTTGTTATGCATTAGATTATTGGAAATTCTATGATATATTTATTGTCTTTGATATGTTTATAACATAGAAAAAATGTAGTGAAAAAATTACTTATAATTATTTAATGGTAAAACAATTCGTTTAATGAAACATTCACTAGCTGAACTTGTAAATTGATAAAGAACGTCTTAAAACTCCTAAAACATTTTTTGAACGTAGGACTGTGCTGTCTGGCTGCACAGAAAAACTCATAGTTGGAAATAATTACAGTGTGCATTTAATATTGGGTTTGATTACATTTCTATTTTCAAAGTTTGTTCTTTTGTGACATTAAGTTGAGAGTTTACACAACTGTCTATGATGTAAACAAAACAAAATGTATAACAATACGTCAGGTTAGAATTAATTTGTTCTACCTCCCATTTTAAACGTTAAAAGAAAGTTTTAGATTTTTTTTTATAAGTAAAGATTACTTAAATTTTTACAATTACTTTTTTAAAAAGTAACTTATTTTTAAAATAATTTATGTTTAAAGAAACTATTTAGGAAAAAAAAATTTAAAAATAAAATGTATTTTAAAAGTGATCATTACTTAGTAAAATTAAAAATTCATTTTCTCCCAACGTTTAAAATGGGAGATAAAACAGAATAATTCTAACCTGACGAATAGATTAATTGGATAATCTTTTTTTGTTTTGAATGCATCCGCTAAATTTTTTGCCGGCAAGTATTCACGATTCGAAAAAAAATACTGATAGTAAAGCTAATTTGTGGTCATCGGGTTTACGTCAATTTTATCGGATCCGAAAAAATCCCTTGATTTTACGATTTTTATAATCCCAATCGGAATAAGTTTGATAGTAGCATCTCAAGGTTAAAATTCTCCCCATTCCTAATTTTTTTACATTAAATCAATCATATCCATTAAGATACAATAAATGTTGTCAAAAAAATCTGAACTAAATGATAAATATGTATATTTTCAGAATTAAAACGCTTTTTTTTTTTGCTTTTTTTCTTCCGAAGTTTTATTAATCAGTCATTATGGTAGTCAAAATAATTTATTATCAAATGAATATTATTATGATTAAATTATTTTTTTCAGGAAAGTTATTAGGAATATAACAAGTTATGACTACACCATGTGCTTTTACACTTAAATTTAAGATTATTCAAAAAGTGGAGTTCATCGATTTTTATAAGCATCAGAGTCTCGGAAGTCTCGTATGTACGATATTACCATAAACGATAGTTCGAAGTTTATATCGAAAACGTCCCTCCTTCTGAGACCGATGCCCATTCTGTACTGGTATGGGTATCGTCGGACGGGTATCGTAAAAAATGACCGATCCAGTGACCACACGATACTTTCCGTACCAAGACTCAGCCGCTTGGATTTGTAAACTGAACGGCTCATATCTGCCTGATGATATAAACTTTGACCATATTCTCTTTTTTTGATAAATTGCTAAATTTCAGATGATATCCACCCTTTGTCTTGGTTGTCTATATTTTTCAGATTGTGAGATAAACTTATCACAGACATATACATTTATAAAAAGTTATCAAAGTATTTATTAATATTACGATTCCCAAAGATTTTCTTCCAACCGATAGAATCAAAGTAACTAATCATTTTGACATAGTTGGCTTTTCAATACAGAAAATTTTGAACAAATTTTTTTAGTGTTACGACAGTATAACGTGTGCTAAACTGTTACCTAAAGGCGGATTGGTAGCAAGTTCAGAAATACTATTTGAAGATTCTGCAAATATAAGATAAAGTATGCTAGTACAGGCGCGGATCTAAGGGGTGGCCATTGTGGCAGTTGCCACATAGTTTAAACTTAACGGCAGCCACATTAGTTTTGGGTTTTTTCGCTTAAGGAATATCCCTAAAAATTTAAATTTGTCTGCCTTAATTTACGGATTTTGTCTATAGAGATTCCTGCTATGGCCACAACGGTTCTTATTACACCGTTACCGACGTTTTATTCAATCAATAAATGCTATGAAAAATTATTAAAATACTGATCTTTTATCAAAATTTCAACCGTGAAAATAAAATTTGGCCACACAGTTACAAATTTCTGGATTCGCGCCTGTAGTAGATTCGGACTTCTGAAAAACTGGGAAGATTTTGATTTATGATAAAAAAAAGATTCATTAATAGGGTCTGTAAAATAAAACTCACTATTTTGATTTGAACTTACTATAATATCACTGTCATCAATCCATTTTATATTTGGAAAATAAAATCACTGGTCAACAAAAAAGCTTGAAGAAGCTTCACTGTCATATATACATGTTGCAGCTGGAATTGATTTATTTAGATCCACGCCATATTTGTTTAATCTCTAGATTACATAGTATATAGATTACTTAATTCGATTGATGAGATCGATTTTTTTATCAGCAACTGAAAAAAACTGGAGAAACTTATCTACAGCTTTTTGGATAAACACTTTATTTAAAAAACTTGTTTTAACGAAAGTTTTTCCTAATAAATATTTCGCTTTTTGTAATATTTCGCCGAGGGTAAACATTTTACTGTCGTTATTATCGCGCAAGAGAATCATAGAATCGGCTGCAGGTTTTAAAAGCGTTTATCAAAAATTTAAAACCACAAGAATGGCCAAAGTCACTTTTAAATTACTTAGTAAATACTTTGAAACCTCGCAGTGGTTGATTTGACGTTAATGAAAAACAGGTATACGTTTCTAAAAGTGTAACTTTTAAAATCTAAATTATCAAACTTTTTAATATATTGCGTAGTTATTACATCGTGAAGTCCATGTCTAAAGTTTCACATAAATCATGTTTTTGTATCATACATAAGTTTTCAAAATTCATGAAGTTCATATTACTTATGAATTTTAACATAAAAGCAGTGGAATCACAATCAGGGAACAAAACAATTCAAAATATGATTGTTGTGAAGTTTATTTCAAATACTTAGGGGTATCCACAAAAAATGATAATTTTGGTTATGTTTTATTAAAAACATTTTCTCTCAAAATATTATATCATGTGATGTAGAGTATTTAATTATGCGCAAAATAATAATAATCACTTTTTATTTTAAAACTTGCGTGCATATGTAATTAACGTTCTAGAAAAAACGCTCTTTTAAAAAAACATCGTTTAACTGGGAAAATCAGTCAAGAAAATCACGAGAAATTGACTGTTCGGAATAGGTTAATCAATTTAAACACGGCATCGAAGACCTCAACAACTAAGGCCAACTATAGTACAACGCCATAGAAAATTGAGACAGTGCGGCAACTCATCGATGATTATCCCCATATTTTTGTATATCAGCTTGAAACCCGAACATCGTTGTCCTATGGTACCGTCGAATCATTCACAACCATCTTTATCTTTGAAAACACGCATCACAATCGCTCCCCAATCAGCTGAGAACAGCTTAAAAAGCAAAACGTGTAACCTTTTGCCTGTAGATATTCGCCAAATTCAATGAAGGCAGATAGCGGTTGTGAGACGTCTTCACGAGCAAAAAAATCTATATATACTTTAGATAAGTTGTTGCAAACAATTAAACTCATCATGGGTGGGTGTTGGAGGATCTCTTAAAACAGTTGTCCATCGAGGTCACTTCGATTTTAAATTCATGGTTATCATCATGTTTAAATCGACAGGCCCCTTTTCTGACTCACAACCAAAATAATAATGGAAAAACCATTACTACTTATATATGCATTGAAGACTGCCTCAAGCATGTTGCTAGTGCCATTGAGAACCAAAGATCAACGTAAGGCACTTAAAACATGAAAATTCTGCCTGACAACGAAAAACTTCATGTTACAAAAGTCTTTCAAGAGTACCTGACAACGAGAGCATCGAGATAACTGACCATCCCCCATACTTACTGGACCCGGGACCTTATGATTTTCAGCTTTTTAGCAAAATCGAGCAACACTTAACTTGACATTAAAGCTGCAATACCAAAGAAGAGTAGCTAATTAAGTTCGAGAAGAAATTGGAGAGAACTATGAAATAACAATTAACAGAAAATAAGCGCAAGTAATTTGAACATTTAATTGATTAAAAGTTATAAACATCTTACTCTTTTGTTCTTTAAACTCATTATATCATTACTTTTACATTCCCTTAAGTAGACACTTCTGGTATGCACCCCTTGATTTTATTTGCTGTTTTGGTAAATAAAACTAAGTATTGTCTATATATTATCTATATATTAGATAATATGTAAACATAATACTTAGCTTTGTATGCTGTATATATAGACAATCCAGAATGTTAATCAACGATTGGGTTTTACAAAATATTTCGAGAAGCACTTAATCGATAATGACTGTTTTATTGCAAATTTATCTACTAATACAATAAAGCGTTTTGAAGACATTTTTTGTAAAACTTTGTAATGTTACACCCCGAAATAGGCGGAATTAATTGATGTTTGCCGTAATTTTGCCTTTCTTACGCAGCTCACGTTTCATGTTAGCCTAAAATTTGTCAATGGGACAAAGTTGTGGCACTTGTTGAATTCAGGTTTTTTGGGACAGCATCAACACCATTTTGTTGATACTATTTGATAATACTTCTTCAGTAATGGTAAGATGCAAGATCAGGCCAGAAGATGGGCAGATCAACGTGCTTTTGGATCATAGCCATAAATCGCTTTTTTAAACATTCTTTCACATAAACTTCAAAGTTTATCTTTCCGTTCATGAAAAATGGCTGAGATTTGAAACCACACGAACTGATGGCTAGCCGATTCATAACTTTCTTGCAAAATTTTCCGGCTTTAGTTGCTTTTAGAAAAACGTCAGGCTTTTTATAAAACCTCTGGGGTCTGGGACCATGGGACCGTTAAGTTTGTATTAAGTTTCATTTTCCATTAAAATGTATTTTTCATTTCCGTGAAGCTTTTCTCGTAGCAGTTTATTTTGTAGCCATATCTCTTTTTGACTTTTTGGATTGTCGACTTGGAAACACCAGTTTTGTTTTTTGCATCAATCCCTCTGATCTTTTTTTGATTAAGTTTTAAACTTGACGAAACTCATTCTCTGTTTATTGACACTCAGCTTCTTTCTTAATCTGCCGCCTTCACGGTATGACTAAAGTTTTTAATTTGCAGTCTTGAAGATACGACTGACAGTTTTCATTTGTACTTTATACTCTTTATCCTTTTTTTTTGCTAGCGAAATAATTATAGAATTATAATTTTTAAACTCTCATACGAAATGAATTTTCTCACTTCAACTTGCAAAAATGTTTTCTTTGTTTACAATTAACTTTTTTAAAACTTATAACTATTGCTTCACCACTTACAATACCATTCTTTGGAAATTCTCTTCAACTTCAAAGTGATCCGGTAAAGTTTAATAAACAAATATGTGAATGGAGTAGAGCTTACGGCAATGTATTTTGTATGTGGCTGGGCTTAAGACCAATCATATTTTCGTCTTCAATAAAGTTTTCAAAAACACTTTTGACCAGTCAAAAAGTCGTCATATTATTTGAAAGAGAGATAAATTTCTTTTAAAAAAGTTTTCAAAATCGTTTACATATAAAACTTTTTACAACTAAATTTGGCATCATCAGAAATGTCAAGCTGTTTTCCCATCTTCCTCGTGCTTCTTTTTGGATTTATCTGCACTCTCTTCTAAACGATCTAGATGATTCTCTTGGTACGAAATGACACTTTTTTCCTGGAATTGAAAGTAAAGCTGGCTGTACCTCCGATACCTTTGCCATATATTGAAAACTATTTTTTTGCAGCCACCTGTTTTACAACGTACTCATTAACTTAAATCAATTGTTTTCAAAGTAACGATTTGAATGCATCTCTTTTCAGCGGACACTTTTAATTTTTGATTATAAAAGTAAAACAAAAGTTTGAACACATTTAAAGTGCATCATTAAAAACTATTTATAGAGTAGTAAAAAATTTAATGCATGTGTGATTTTTGCTAATAATTTAAATTTAAGTTAATAGCTAAATATGTGTGCTGCACCTACCACACAAATAAATGTGGTTGCTAAATATATAACTGACAAGCCGGTTCATTTGCGGTTGTTTAAATAAAATAATCAAAGCAACGCCCCTGAAATTTATGGTAAATTAAGGTAATACTGGGCTGATTTGTCAAAAACTCTCATTTTAAAGTTTTTTTATGGATATTTCATGCTATTGTTGTTTATATGTGTTAATTAGTACCTCCTTCCTCTCCCCCCCTGGAGCTCTAAGTGTAATTTTTTTGAATGTTTTTTTTTTAATACTTCATGTAACTTTTTGTTATTTTGCCAGCGTTACATATTAATGTCTTACTCTTAATAATTACGGAGATGTAACTTTTTGTTATTTTGCAGCGTTACATGTTAATGTCTTACTCTTAATAATTACGGAGATGAAACTTTGAAGAAAGTCTAATAAAAAAAAAACAAACGCGAAACTCTTTTTTGATCTCCTGTAAAAAAGTAATAATATTAGACCTGTTCGAATATTCTCAGGTGGACATGACAGTCGTTGTTTTTATTTGCGGTCAACCTCCGTGTTGCATTTTGATAATTTATAATATTTGTATTTTTGTTTTCTCTGTAGATTAAGTTTGTTTTTATTTGTACTTCTTGCCATAGTAAAACATTTATTCTCTATTTGCGTTTTAGTTCCCGATTTAATTTGAACCAATCTCATCCGCAGATCAAAATAGTTATACTGCTAACGCTGTGGTTCATTAAAGTTTAATTTCTTGTCCTTCACACAGCAGTTTTTCTCATTTTTAAATTATGATAAAATCCTGAATACAGTTTAATGAAAATTCAAGAATAGTAATTTTTTACATGAAGCAAGCAGCTACTTCAGCGATTAAATGGAGCAAATAATAATACATTACTCCAGGGGTTGATGTTTGAAACCCCCTTGTATGTGTACTTATACATTTACGATATCGTACTCTACAGAAAAAAAAAAAAAAAAAAAAAAAAATTCAAAATTGATTTTTAAAATTTTTAAATAACTTTGTCATTATATAGAAATCAGAGAAATTAAGAATTTGTGATTTTCTTTACAATCACGTAGACATTTTAGTAATATGATTATTTTCCATCTTCACGAAATTTGAAGTGTAACAAAGGCCTAAGTTTTAAAACACTGACCCCCAGATAACACAATCGAGAAGGAAGAAGAGCAAGAAAGAATATTAGGAATGCTCCGTGATTACCCTAAAACCTTGCTTCGACGAATTTAGTAATGATAAAATAATCCGAAACCAATAAAAAAAAACATAATTCCCTTTAAATTGTAACGGTTTCTAGCACTTTCTTCACGCTTCATTTATCAGGTGAAGTTACGTGACAGGCGCTACTTTTCTCTAAATTTTTTTTTTTTTCTCTTGTACTTACATTTTTCCTGTTTTTTTCGGTTTGTCTCAGCAAGTAAAACGATTGTTTTGTTATTAGTTTTATTGCTCGATTTTTTCGTACCGAAATGCGCTGAAGTGAATAGCGCATGTCCATGAATTTTGTCAAAAAACTCTGTTAAAGGATTAAAATTGAGTTCAAAGCCAAAAAGATATGAATTTTTACTTGTGCAACTGATTTCATCTGTTCAAGTTCAAAATGATTCTTTTAAATTCATATTTCAACCTAAAAGGAGGAGATTCTTAACTATTATGCATTTCTTGATTATTAGGAAAGCTCGGGAACATTCTTTAAGAAAACCACAGAAATTTCTAAATTTAGGAAATTTGCTATAAATATCTGATGGTTTTCAAAATTAATAGAACTAGTTAAAAAATCTTGTGCGATAACAGAGCTGTACTTGGTAAGTTTATTTCTCGAGTGGATTTTTAACAGTTGTTATTTGTTATGCACGTAGATTTGTGCATGCATTGAGTAATAAGACATGCTATTGTTTAAACTAAAATAGGTTGCAGTATTAACCTCTTGATGATGATGTACTCATTTCTAAACTTTCAGTTTTCTAGAGAAAAAGAATGTCTTTGTGGCATATCCCTGTAGTACCAACAGATCCATTCTTGAATGATATGATGGAGATGACGTTTCCTCCTTTAAGATACTTCCCTATGTTCAATGACAGGCCTTTTCAAAGAATGATTAGAGATCAAGATCGGCTTTACAAAGAGCTGGTTGACAGTACATCTTCCAAAAGGAGTGCAGCAGCTAAAGGTGGTTTTGTTGCTAATCTTGATGTTAAACACTACAAACCTGAAGAAGTTACTCTAAAAGTGGAAGGTACTTTTTTTATTTTTGTTCTTAAAGAATTCGATTTAATATGTAAGGCTTCTATAATTTTTTTTTTTTTGAAACAGTAGTTTTTCAAAAATATTGTAATATTTAGGACGTGATCTTGTGGTGTGTGGTAAACATCGTAATGAAAATGAGAATGGCTTTGAGGCTAGTGAGTTTCATAGAAAGTATACCATTCCTGATGATATAGATCTGACTGCGCTAACTTCAAACATTAGTCAAGATGGTGTCTTGCATATTGAAGCTCCTAAAAGTTTACTTACTAAATCGGATTCCGAGGGAGAACCAAACAAGGATATTTTTAAATACAGTTTAGATGTACAGGGTTTCAAACCAGAGGAAATTTCAATTCAAGTAAAAGATCGAGACTTAATTATTCATGGTGAGACCAAAACTGAAAACAAAGGGGAACATGGCTTGAGTTTGCATCACAAGCAATTTACTAGAAATGTATCTTTGCCTGATGATGTTGATCCATCTCTGTTGAGTTCTCGTTATTCTAAAGATTCCAAATTAACTGTTGAAGCTCCACGCTCTCTTCCTCCAGCTCCACTTAAGCTTGAAATCAAGATGGAGGAATAAATAATTAAACAAAACTCTCTTTTTTAAAGAATTTTTTTTTAAACACTTTTTAAAAAAGAATTCTTTGGGTAACAACTGCTGTAACATTTCTTTTGTGAAAACCTCTTCTTAAGACTAATCTTAAATATTGTCTCAGTAATGGTCGGATAAGTGCCAAACCTTGTTATATTTGTAACAGGTATTTTATGATTGCTTTTAGCATGCAGGATTTTTTAAATATTTATATCCAAATCTTATTTTTTGTGAAATATCTTGTAAAATTTGAATTTTTTTGTATTTAAATAAAAGTATGGTTTACAAAACGTTTGCTTTTTTTGTGTGTCTATGAATCTGTCGGAGATGATCCTATCTGTTACAAAAGGAATGTAACCACATTGGGTTAACATCGCCTTTAATTGGATAAAAACAATAACACTACTATAAGTGTTATAAATTGGTTTTTGTTAATTTCTTGCATTTAAGTAAAACATTTCGTTTAATAACAGACCAGATAACCTTCATAAACTGTTTTAAGAGACTCAGGAAGTTTGGATAAAAATAGATTTGATCTTGTAATTTCAGATAATTCGAATCTGTTTTAAAAAAAAAACTCGTCTCGGAATGAAACGAACTATATTATAAACATGCGAAAAGGCAGAACTTCGGATAGTGGTCTGTTTTAAAAAAAAAAACAATCGAAAACTTATACATGCGAATTAAAGATAAACAGTTTACTCATTCTTCAATTTTGTCAAGTTAAAGCTAATTTTTATTAAATATCGTTTGATTTTTTTAACTTTTTAAATTTGTTAATTTACTGATTACAAAATTAAATTCACTTTTTTTTCACTGAACAAAAAACATAAGCTAAAAAAAAAAAAAGGAAAGAGTTAGTTAAATGATAATAAAGAATGTACAATTTTTAATAGTTTAGAAGCATTGAGTTTTCGTTTTTACAATTATAGGTTTTTTAGTATTTTGCGTATCCACCTTTAGTTAGAATACAAACACAAACTCTTCTCGGTATAACTAAGTTGTTTATGGGACTTTACACTATGCTCTCTCAATTCGTATTTTAGTTTTTCAAGATTGCTTAGAAGTTGTTTTGATAATTATTTATCAATTGAATTGACTTGGCCACCCTATTCACCAATTCCATTGGGTGAATAGGGTGGCCAAGTCATTTTTCATTATTTTCTGCAAGTGATGCTTTGGTGTAGTTTGAAGTGTGTGCAGCTGCTCCATTTTGTTGAAAAATCCAAAATTGACGAAAATAAACATTTTTTCAAGTACTTCAACTTTTCAGAGTTAATTCTTCTAGAATAAAAACAGCATTGCCGAACACCCTGGTAGCTAAAACCCATCCCCCCAAACACCAATAGAACCTCCTCCTTTTTGAACATTTAGCAAATCTTGAAATGTACTTGTCCTGAAACATACTTTTGACTTGATTGATTTTTGGTTTATAATTTCAAAGTCACTTTCATCATTTCAAATAACTTTTTTTTTTCAATTGCTCTATGATCCAGCTTTTACACTCTTCGCATCATTTTAATATATATTTTTTTTTATCAAGAGATTTTACAAGTTTTAACAGCAAAATAAACACTTTTATACTTTACTTTTTACTTAATATTCTTTTAATAGTTCTCAGTGAAATAGATCTATTCCTGGAAATAAAGAAGCGAGCTTTTTAAAACTGGCTCAATTATCTTTTTTTTTTTTAAAACTGAATCAAGGATTTTTTTGGATAAAGCTTAGCATTTACTTTTGAAACGCTCTAAAAAACTCGTTGTAGTAACAGACATATTGCTTATGTCTTTTATTGCTACTATATATAAAGAGCTAATTATTATATAAATAATGATGTAGATACAAATGATACTATATTACTAATATAATTGCAAAAGTAGATAAATATTTTGAGATTAAATAGAGTTTTGAAGACCGTTAATAAAGATCAACTAAATAAATAATACTTATTTTTCGCACATTTCTTTTGTATTCAACACTTAACATATAAAAAAAAAACGGTCTTCAACTTCGTTTTGTGATGTGGAACTCTCCCTATGGCTTTTTGGAGAATCCTGCATCACAAAATGAAGTTGAAGAATCGAATGAAGTTGGATTAAAAAACAACGCAATTTTTAAGCCGGCTGCCAGTTTAAAAAATGTATATTTATCCGCTGAGATCTAACTGTTATAATACAGTTGGCTAGACAGAGGGCGAAATCTATAAAGTAAGATTGCTCTATTAACAGCAATAATGTATTTTATAGATGGTAGCATTCCTGTTCGTGTACGTCAAATTCTATGCAAAAATTTTCTCTTAAATTTGAAGCTCTTGCCCGAAATGTGTATTAATACACCATTTTCTAGAAACCATTTTCAGCATAAAATCTCTCAATGCTTTAAAACCGATTAAAATCTCTCTTTGTCTTTTCCTTAAAATTCCCATTATTACACTTTTGTTTTCATTTCCCTTAAAAATTCTCATCGAAAACCTCTTTAACCATTCAATCATTTAATCCTTTCTTTTTTCATAGTCCGAGAATAAATATTCGATTGAAATTACCTAACTTTTGGTATTATTACATTCTCTTTTGATGACAGACTTGAGATCATTGAAGTTGTTAAATTTTTTTGTCAAACGTTTTTAAAATTTAAAAAAAAATTCCACAGGTATTCAATTGAATTATCATTTGAAAATTGAGATTGTACATGAATTTAGACCGTGGTGATGTATCCCTCTCGGTGATATTTCATTGGTAATCTATTTAGTATTGCATCATAGATACCGTACGTCTTTAAATTATTAACGTCTTAAAATATTTGTACGTGGTTCATCAAATCTACACTACAAAGAGAACATTTGTTATGTTCCAGTGACACATATTTTATGTAAAATTTCATTTTTAAAAGTTTGGTCAGGAGCTAAATGAAACTTTAATCCATTTGAATCACGAGCTGAATTTTATTAACTTTACTTATTAAGTTTAACGACATACTAACTTTACAATTTTAAATGATATTTTTCAAGATGCAGATATTTTCCTTTTGACCCGTCTTTTTTTTTGTTTTTTCTATTTTAAAAATCTTTTTATGCATCTTAATAGATGTACACAAATGTTGCAAGTTAAAGGCTTCTTATTCTTTACTTTCCTACATTTCTTTGTACATGAAATAGCAACTTAAGTTTTATTAGGCATCTAAGAATATCTTCATGAGTGGAGTAAGATTAATTTTTACATGGAACAATGATGCCCACATTAAGCTTGCTTTCTATAAACACCATTTTATTACTAAACGTGTAACGTGTGTTCCAATAAAACAATAAAACATTAAACAACAAGTGTAAATGTTAGTTTTTTTTTGCTCGAATAATGTACATCTCAATTCCATTCTTTTCTGGTAACCCTTTATGACGGCCTTCATTCAATCTTATTTTAGTCAAACTTGTAAACTCCTGCACCACCTCTCGAGTGACTTTTTTAAACAATACTTAATTCTTCCGAATTATTTTTGAATATTTTTGGCTTCCCATCTTTCCTTGTAGTTCAAACCTTTCAGATAACCCAAAAGTCTTCGATTGGGCATATCTCAGGACAGTTGGCTGGGTTATCGTTTTTAGAAACATAATTAAATAATACTTTCACTGCCCACAAAAGCAATCAAATTTTTGGTATAATGAGCCGAATTTAAGTCAGATCAAAAGACATAATTGTCATCAGAATATTGTTCGTATATGAGCAGAATCAAAATATTTTCAGCACAATTTTTTGTACTTATTGTTGTTAACTGAATAGCCAAGATTGCTTGATTAAGGATCTAGTCATACCTTAAAGTTTAACTGTAAGCCATACCAACACTTTGCTTTCTAATTTAGCTTGAAGTTTGCAGAAGAATTCTTGACGTCACTGGAGTATAAACCATCATTCTCAACAACTGTGGAATTTGGCAAGTAAAATAAGATTCTTCATCTGAAATAAAATTCTTGCTAAAAAACCTTTTAAATAGTTATGTCCTTAAGAAACATAATCCTGCCAACTATAAGTTTTATTAAACAAAGGCCATTTAAATAAATGCATACGCATTTAGGGCGAGTGACAGCTCTTTGCTGCTCAAACAGCTAGTAATTCCCGTTGACGGTATTTGATGTTTGTCTTTGTTTTTAACAATCTATGAGTGACGATGTGGTCGGATTTTTTTCTAATGGTTGCTTTGGGATTATTTTCAAAATAAGAAGCAAGTTGATTGACTTTACATTTTGTCATTTTTGTGCCTATTCTCTTCAGAGGATTTTTTTTTTCTGCGCTCAGTTCCATTTCATATATTTTAACTATAAGATATAGCACGAGGAATACAATTTATATAATTATATAAACAACTTTCCTTGTGTTATTTTTGTAGATCTTATGCAAAGTTTTCTTACGTCTAACATTTTCCAACTCAATTTTATAACTGATTTTTGATTAATTCACTTTTTTTTTTTTGAATTACATATTATCTAGTTTATGTAAACACAAAAGCACATGTTGGTATTTAAACATTTACACATAAATATTGAAATTTGAGGAGTTCCATTTTTAAGGGGAACACCTATTGTTAAGAATATTTTGGTGGTCGATGATATCCTATTTCTTTCTACGCAAGATTTGATGAAAGACTTCATATTTATAAATATTCAACGAAGATAGTACTCTACTTGGTCGATTGAAATTTGAATCCATTGAAAAAAAAGGAGACGAAAATTATTCTAATTATTTCTCTTGTAGTTTTCTTTTTTTCTGCGTAATTAGCTTTTAAGAAGATACCCATAAATGAAAATCTTTTTCCTGGAAAAGTAAAAGTTTTTTATGTTCTTTTATTGAAAAGTACCTAAAAAGCTCTTCACTTTATGGATGGTTGCTTTAAAAGGTTCTTGACCCAAAATACACCGGAAATACAATCTTTAGTGGCTTGACATACATGCTAATTGTTGTATCTCACATTTTTTTTATAGTTAATTAAATAAAAAGTTTGATTCTGTTTGTTTTTTAAGAATCTCTTTTTGTAATGTTAGACTTAATTTGATTGTCACTATTTTCTGCATAATTTCATCTATTTCATTTGAATTCTGTGAAATGACCTCAGTAGAGTGTAAAGGAACGTTAAAACATTCTTCTTTTTTAAAAGTTAATCAGAAGAATCCACTATTGAATCAGATATTTTCAATGGGTATGAATTATTCAGATTGCATATTTAAAGCGGACGATTTTCACCTGCAAATCTTCAATGCTAAAAATGATCTCCAACGAAAACACTTCGCTGTTTATGTTAGAATAATTTTTTTTCTCAAAGAAGGTAATATAATGAGAGCATAGTTTTTTTTATTTAATTATTCGTATTAAAAAGGACGATATCCGATTTAAACGACTCACATTAGGATTTTTATGCATCAAATACGTTTGGTATCTTTGACAAAACTTATTTACGAGAGAAAAAAGGTAAATGTTCGAATTTAGAAATGAAGTATTTTACAGCAACTATTACTTTAAAAGGAAAATTATCTAATTCTTTGAAAAAAATGTTTTTCAATTACCATAATTTTACATTTGTGAACACAGGCCTCGCTCTATAAAGTTGTTAATCGCGTAAAAAAATAACGATATTCCGCTTTTCTATTTTTTGAATCCTGATTGAAAAGACGGATTTGGAGCAACTGCTAATCATTTTTATACCAAATGCTTCTTTGTAATGTAGTTACATCAAAATACATGAAGAGGCACAATTTTTATATTTTTAATGTTTTAAAAAAAAGTTTTTTTAGAAACGACGAGAATCAAGGGCAATTTAAAAAAAAGTGCAACTCTTTTAAAAGTAATTTTTTTAAAAAAAGAATAAAAAAAAAAAAAAACTAATTGCAGAGTAAAAATATAGTGAGTGTCTTGTTGCAAGATAAATTATTTATTAAGAAAAACCAATAATCACATCCGTGAATTCATCAACCCGGAGGCGATGTTGAATGGATCGGCCTTAAAAGTATTGATTGAAGCTAATTACGTGTGAGCTGCAAAGTAAATCAGACATCTACTAAATAAGAAGAATCGGAAAAAGATGTTGTAAAGCTAGAAAGTGTGACTCTGATCGGCTGACGTAAAATGTATTGTTCTTTTACTAGTTTGTAAACATCGTTAACGTGGGCGAGTTACTACGCTTTTTTACAATCGATTAGTTTCAAAAATTTCTATATAAAAAAAGTTGCTTAAAAGAAAATATTTTTACCTAAAATTATTGATCATCTCTGAAATTTAAAAAATTACTTTAAGATGGTTTGTTTAAACGTTGCATCAAACCACATAATCTTTTTGACTAGATAATCAGATAAGTTAAAAAAAAATATGTCAAAAGTAGTATCAATTCCCTAAGGACCGATTTACATTAATGAAAGTTTTTTCGTCAGACTTTAACAATTCTATTACTTATATTTTTAGTATGTAGACCATGGTAGATGCAATCGACAACAGACCTGATATTGGTGGTTATGATGCGATTTTCATTAATCCGTTACCAAGTGATTATGAATGCCCAATATGTCAGTCCGCTTTTCGAGATCCGATACAAATAGAGGAGTGTGGGCATAGATTTTGTCAGTCATGCATAAATGAAGTTAGAAGGTTATCATTCATATTTAACATATAATCTGCATAAAATATAGATATAAGCGAATGTGTATTTGTTGACATTTATCTCTTTTTTTTTTTTCAGACAACGGGGAATACTTACTTGTCCTCTGGACCGGCAGCAAATCAATGCAGACAAAGTAAAAAACGCAAAAACAGTTTTCTCGTTTTTGTAACCATATTTTAAACAAATTAAATTCACTAATAAACGAAAAAAAAAAAAAAAAAAAGTAAACAAGTTTTGTAATATTTTAAATTTTATCTTCCGAAAGATAGTTTATACATTGTCTTTTTAAAAAATATTTTTGATATTTTTTTTTTTTTTAATATTACTTTTTTTTAAAAGATGTTTCTTGACAAAGCTGTAAAAAGGGCGATACTCTCATTGAACGTAAAATGTCATTATTTTTCAAGGAAATGCGAGTGGACTGGTGAACTGGGAACTATTGATGTAAGCTTGCTATGAAAACAAAGATTTCTTGCTTTCGTTTTAAAAGTCTTTTAAAAAAAAAAAAGGTGGTTCTTCATGGCAACTTGTTTTTTATAAAAGTTATTTTTCTAATATTTCTTAGGATCACATCAAGAGTTGTCCCTACGCAGATATAGTATGCCCTAATGAGCTATGCCAAGATTTGTTTCCTAGAAGAGCTCTTGCACAACACTTAGAGCAACGATGCAAGTACCGATCTGTCAACTGTCAGTTTTGTTCCGAAAAATACGTTTACAAAGATGTTAAGGTAATTTTATACATCATTGAGGTTAGATAAAGTTTGCCATGCTTTTCTATACAGTGCTAACTTATGGCTGTGATTATTTTCTAGAGCCATAGGAAGCATTGTAAAAATAGATCTATTTTTCTCTAGAGCCATATGAAGCATTGCAAAAAATTTCCCTTAGAATGTGTCAATAAATGTGATAAAAAAGACATACCACGTGATAAGGTAAGCGAAAGAAGAATTGTTAATACAAATAGAAAATATTAGCAGAAAAAAAAAAGAACAGTTTTCAAACATTTTTTATTTGATGTAGATGGCATCTCACATAAATGAGTGTCCACTTTCGGTTCTTCAGTGTCCGTATTCAGAAATTGGCTGTGTATTTATGGTGAGTATTCCCAACGCTTTTTGAAATGAGATTAATAAAAAAAAGAATAAAATTCTTCTTTGAATTTTTTTCTTCTAAAGCTTCAATTATTCATAGGGCCAAAAAGAAGCTTTGGATATTCACATTAAATCAACAATTAATGATCACTTATCTATGGCGATGGCTAAAATTCGAATTAACGAATCCCGTTCTTTATGCACTAACGGTATTTTTGTTTGGTCGGTGCCAAACTTTCGATATCAATTTGATACGGCAAGGAATTCCGATGAGGAAGTAGCGATATTTAGCCAGCCTTTTTATACGTCCCAGTACGGTTACAAGTTAAGAATAAAAGTTTATTTAAACGGCAGAGATCGAGGAAAAGGTACACACTTATCGTTGTACTTGATTATCATGAAAGGGGAATACGATAATTTGCTGGAATGGCCGTTTAACCAAAAAATCACATTTTACTTACTTGATCAGAGCGAGCAAAGAAAACACAAGGTGCATCAACTGAGTCCAAACAGATCGTTACCGAATGTAAGAGCTGTTTTTAATCAACCAAGTTCCAGAGAGAATCTTGGAATAGGAAATCCAAGTTTTGTTTCACATGAAGCAATGGATGCTGGAGGATATTTAAAAGATGATACATTGTTTATCAAGTGTGAAGTAGAACCTTTTTTAAAATAGAGTTTCATGGAAATATGAATACCTGAAACTTTATCTCCAAAGCATAAAGCATGGCAAACATAAATATAAAGGAACTTTTTCTCCAAACTCCTCAAACAAAGTTAAAATGAAGTAAAATTATCCTTGATCTTTTTTGAGAATCAAACGAAGAACAGTGTCACCAGCGAAAACTATTACGGAAATAGTGTGACCAGCGAAAACTATTACGGAAATATATTTAATTTGTAAAGTCAATAAAGCGTTTAACATGGAACCAGATTCAAGGAAAGTAGATTAGAAGAACCGGCATCATCAAATTATACAAAAAGCTAAAATTGAAACAAATATATTGATGTTAAAAATTTATAAATATTACTATTATCAATATTATTTTTGTTGTTGTTATTACTATTATTATTATTATTATTATTATTGTTATTATTATTATTATTATTATTATTATTATTATTATTATTATTATTATTATTATTATTATTATTATTATTATTATTATTATTATTATTATTATTATTATTACTATTATTATTATTATTATTATTATTATTATTATTATTACTATTATTATTATTATTATTATTATTATTATTTATATTATTATTATTATTATTATTATTATTATTATTATTATTATTATTATTATTATTATTATTATTATTATTATTATTATTATTATTACTATTATTATTATTATTATTATTACTATTATTATTATTATTATTATTACTATTATTATTATTATTATTATTATTATTATTATTATTATTATTATTATTATTATTATTATTATTATTATTATTATTATTATTATTATTATTATTATTATTATTATTATTATTATTATTATTATTATTATTATTATTATTATTATTATTACTATTATTATTATTATTGTTATTATTATTATTATTATTGTTACTATTATTATTATTAATGTTGTTATTATGTAAATATGTATATGTATGAGATAAAATAATAATCGTGATAAAAATACCATTATTTTAACACATATTGGTTTATACAAATATCACACCACTTTATTTTAAGAACTAATAACAAGTATCATTAATATCATTGTTGTTGCCGTTATATCAAACTATTTCCAATGGCGTTGGAAATACCTTGGATGTCTTTCGTATCGTTGAAATGAGTGGCGGAGAAAATAAGTTTAAAAAAAAACAAAGAATAACAATATTTTTGAGTATATAAATATTTTAATCAAGGCCAGGAAAAATCTAAAATAATTCACTATAACCGGCTGTAAGGAACAGCACTATTAAAACCTGAAGAAATTCTTCTTATTAAATGTTTTGATGACTTTTTTAAAGTAAATACAGCCAGAAAGGACGACAAATTTTAAGCCTTGTCACGTTTTTACTTTTTATCTCATATGTTTAAATTCTCAAAATTTAAATGTATAATGCCTTAAACTATCAGTTTTTGTGCTAATTTTTGAACTAATTAATGTTAATCCCATTAAAGTTATCAAAGATAAAATTCCCTGAATATATCAAAGATTCCCTGAATACAAAAAACGTCGATATCTTTCTTGCATATTTCTTGACTCCGTATTTTTTTTTTTTTTTACTTTTAATTTTTTGATATCAAAGCATAAACCAGTCTCACTTGTTTAAAAAATTTTCGATTTAAAAATGTGAAAAAAATGAAGCCATTAAATTTTCAGCTCATAAATTGCATATTTGTGAATTGTTTGTTTGCAGACAAAATGGATGTGTAAGTTGTATCAGTTTTATATAAAGTAATGTGAGGGCGGGGTTGTTGTGAGCGCAGAGATATTTTGGGCGAAAATGTGTGAGTGGCGAAGACTTTGTTCAACGCGGAAGATATTGTTTGAGAAGCAATAGTGTCATGGCTTCGATAATATAAGGGGATATTTTTAAGAAGCGCGAGGAGTGTGCAAGTGGTGAAACTCAATAAAAAAATTAATGCATGTAGTTACAATAATAATACTGCCTATTTTCTATATATGAAATATATAGAAAATAATGCCACTGGTTTTTCATTTCTTACTTATATTACTTGAAAAATATAATCAACTATTTATCTCAGAAATATAATTTTTTTTAACATTTATAAATACAAATAATGATGTATTAGTACCAATAATAAAAGTTATTCAAAGATTTTTTCTTTGGACTCGTAGCCAAAGTGTCTTTCTTTATTAGAACTATTTTCACTTAAAAATTTTCTCTTTCCCTTTTTCCAAAAAATTCTTTTTAAAATCTTCCTCAAAAAAAAAAAATCTCTTTCAGATTTTCTCATAAAATTTTCTCATAAAGTTCTCTCAAAGATTCTCTCGTGAAATTCTCCAAAAATTATCTGCTGGATTTTCTCATGAAATCTTCCCGTAAGAAAATCTCTTCTCATGAAATCTTACCATAAGATAATCTCTTCTCATGAAATCTTACCATAAGATAATCTCTTCTCATGATTTCTTCCCGTAAAACTCTCTAAAAAATTCTCTCAAAATTCTGCAAGATTTTGTCAACCGTTGTTTTATATATGTAGTCTATATTTTTTTATGAATATCATTTTATATTACTTTTATATTTATACTATATATTATGTCCCTTAAATCAAGTATTGTCGTAGCATAAACAAAGAATTTTATTTTCAAGTTTTGCTAGCGTTTTCATTTAACTTTATGTATGTATGTATGTATGTATGTATGTATGTATGTATGTATGTATGTATGTATGTATGTATGTATGTATGTATGTATGTATGTATGTATGTATGTATGTATGTATGTATGTATGTATGTATGTATGTATGTATGTATGTATGTATGTATGTATGTATGTATGTATGTATGTATGTATGTATGTATGTATGTATGTATGTATGTATGTATGTATGTATGTATGTATGTATGTATGTATGTATGTATGTATGTATGTATGTATGTATGTATGTATGTGTGTGTATGTATGTATGTATGTGTGTGTGTGTATGTATGTATGTATGTATGTGTGTATGTATGTATGTATACATACATGCATGCATATACACATACATAATCTATGTATGTATGACTAAAGCAAGTGCAGAAAAAAGTTTTTTTAAACTGAAACTAATTAAAACTTATCTGCGGTTTTACAATCGCAAAATTTTTGCTGAAAAAAAAAAGCCCAAGTAATTAACATGCGACATTATTTAACCACTAGAAAAATATAGTTTGACCTGTTTAAAATTGTATACTTTATGTAAATAAAAGATTTCTATGTTCTTTATTGTTGGACTTTGGTTTTTTTTTTTTTTTTTTTTTTTGGTGGCTAGTTGGTATCATCGAGGAAATACTAAACAAAGTGACCCAGCTTCTTAGTAAGAAACTTCAAAAAAGAAGACGTAACATTTTTCACTTTAAAAAATGACTACTAATACCATAAAAAATGACACGTGATAGTAAGTTGGGAATAAAGTTAATTATGCTTAACTTTACTGATATCTTTTTTTGATATTTGTACGTAAAAAAAGAAAATATCTCAGAAATAACTAAAGCAGGGGGTACATAACATCTACAGATATAAGTGTTCATGCAAGAAAACTTTCATAATGAATTTGTGTTATTTAACCAAAAGCTTCTTTTTCAAATTTAAAACATTTTGTAACAACACAATTTTCAAGATGACAAACATGACAAAAACTGGGTTGTCTCTGGGGAGCAGGCTTAAATACATTTCTTGAATACTGTAAATTTATATACCATATATAAATTACAGAATTATGTAATATATAAGAAATTTATAGCTGAAAAAGATGGGAGTGTATTGTTTCTTATATTCTATTTCTTCGATTATAATTACTTATATACTTATGAAGTCAAATGTGCACTTTTGTGACTGCATTTTAGGCCATATACCAGCAGTAAATTGACTTACTGACAGAAAAAGAACGCAAAATAGTTTTTCTGTCGTTTCTAAGCAACAGTAGTAACATCTTTTAAAAGGACGAAAAAAGAATAAGAGACAAAGATAGCTTAGATATAAAATGAAATTGTTACACTAAAAATGTACCATGTAATTGATATCACTGAAGCTGCAATAAAATTCCAGCTACAAGTATTTTACATAAAATAAAATATTTATAATAATTTTTTTTGTTTGACAGCACATTTACAAGAACCAAGAGAAAAAAATTAGCAATTTTTTTCTATAGTAATTTTCATGAATTTCAACATAATATAATAATTTCAACATCTAAATTTCATTAAGATCAACATTTCACATTAACAAAAAATGTTTTAAATTATGTGTTCAATATTCAACATCCAAACTTGAACCAATGTCACGCTCAGCAAAATCTCCATTTATTGTTGAGAAAAACATGTTGCGAAGAAAGGTTTTCGAAATCGGAGAGACATTTTGGCAAAGTGTCTTTTTTAAAGAAAAGCTAAAAACCAGAATAAGTTTGTGTTAAATCAAGTGATAAATGTATTTTGTTAAATTCCAAACAGCTGTTGCAAGAATATGTCCAACGATATTCTTACAATAAATTGAGACAAAAAAAAAAAGTATTAGAAAAATTACTACAAAAAAAGCTACATACAGAGAGCATATACTTTGAAGGATGCTCTAAATGATTTCCGCTAAGCGCGCCATTAGTTGCGAAACCGAAGGCGTCTAGCAAGTGGTTGTTGTACATAATAAACACCGGAAAGAAGTCGTTGCAATCCATGTCTTTGCTAATTCCGTACCAATAATGCTGTCCTGAGCAAGCAAAAAAAAAAAAAAAAAAAAAAAAAAAAATTTATTTTGAAATTACTTAACGCATACCATTTTTTCTTTCGAGAAAAAGTAATCTAGGCATGTTCAATCAGGGCGACAAATGGTTTTTAAAACTCAACTTAATGTTATCAGTCTCACAATTTCAAAATACGTAATACATACCCATTCCCCAGAAGCATCGTCCATTTACCCATTTTGTACCTGATAAGTCTTTTTCGTGTAAAGGTACTTCCATCAGTTCATTTTCTCCATTAAAAATGACAAGTTTGTCTCCTAAAACGTGACTGTCTCTCTTATTATCCTGTTTGCATATTATCGATGGGTCAGTAAAATAAACTGTAATGTAATAAACGTTTCCCACTTGATATATCGCCTTCCCAATCCATTTTTTTGCAACTTTAGTCTCTTTCGGTATCTAAAAGTTAAATTGCTATGTTTAATATATTAATAACTCTTTATTTGTAACATTAAATCATCATCATCTTCATCATAATCATCATCAAATTTAAATTATCTTTATTTCAGTAAAAATAACAAATTTAATCGACTTTTATTTAAATTATCATCGTTGCTGGCGCTGTTGTTGTTGTTGTTGTTGTTGTAGTTGTCGTTGTTGCTGTTATTTTCGTTATTTGCAATTGTTGTCTTAACAACTTTTATTGTCTTTGTGAGTCTAAATTGTCTCTATTCTCATATTATCATGCTAATGACAAGATTTTAGTTGTAACTTATACCATTTTTGCTTATTTTTTCTAAAGCTTGAGTTATAAGTTCTCTTAATTTAGCATCATTTCAAAAGCATTAAATAAAAAGGTTTATAAAAGTATTTAAAATGTGCAGATGTTAACAATTTTTGAATCTTATCAACATAATGTTCCTGGCAACATAATGTTCCTGGCAACATAATGTTCCCGGCAACATAATGTTCCCGGCAACATAATGTTCCCGGCAACATAATGTTCCCGGCAACATAATGTTCCCGGCAACATAATGTTCCCGGCAACATAATGTTCCCGGCAACATAATGTTCCCGGCAACATAATGTTCCCGGCAACATAATGTTCCCGGCAACATAATGTTCCCGGCAACATAATGTTCCCGGCAACATAATGTTCCCGGCAACATAATGTTCCCGGCAACATAATGTTCCCGGCAACATAATGTTCCCGCCAACATCAATGGAAATAATTAACTTAAGAAGATACAACAGTAACACAAAAAAAAAGATTACGTAATTTCTAATAGGTTGGAAAAATACAACTTTCCTATTAATCAGATTGATTGTTTATTAAATGCTACTCAATGTTAAAGCCTAAAACTTCCTTTAAAAAGACTTTTTTTTTTAATTAAACGATTTAAACTTTAAAATATGACTTTTATATTTACCTTTCTCGTCTGAGTTAAACTAAATAAACTACATCACAAATTTGCAAGATTAGAAAATGCGACAAACAAAATACGAAAAGTTTTCAAATAATTTATAATATTTTGAATCACTTTAAATGAAATTTACCCCCATTTGAACTCCTGCAACCAAACCATTAACGTCAAAAATAATGAATGTGTCCATTCTGTCCCCTTTTGAGTAGATTTGACCTTTAAAAACTCCATCATCAGTTGCTTCATAACAAAACAAAAAAGATTTTTCAGCAAATGCTGTCATGTTTTTAAACTTTCCAAAAAAAAGTGAGAAGGATAACAAAAAATATGAAAATTACGTTTGCAACCATCTGAAAGCAGTTCCCAACCGTGTTTCAATGCATCTTCTACATTCATCGGAATTGAGTGATGATGACCAAATGTTACTGAAAACAAAAGGTATAGAATATTTTTTTATTTTTAATCTTAACAAACGTCAAACAACGGAAAACAGTTTTATGAACAAAAACCTTTGCCAAACCTTGTAAAACATCATTACCTGACAAATAATTCCAATTTGTAGAATTTGCTAAAAAAACAAATTAAAGGTATGTTATGTACAAAAAAAGTCAGCGCGTCAAATTTTATATCAAAGCAACAGAGAGTAATCAACAGAGAGTAATAAAAAATCAACAGAGAGTAATAAAAAATATGAGATTTGAGATATAAAAAGCAGAGGAAAAAAAAAAGCCCTCGGAGCTTTATTCAAAAGAATGCAGTTCTTACTCGCGTCTGTTTCTTCATTAAATGAATCAGCAAGATTGCACGCAAAAAGAACCGTTAAACAAAATAAAAACGAAAACATCTTAGCTGTTTGGAAGAAAAATGAAATTTTGAAAAGCTAAAAGCTTAAATACTTTTTAATGAGTTATTTTTAGAACAGCATGCAACGCCCAATTTTGACCTCTAAAACTTTGTAAATAATTATTCTGTGTGGTATTTTTTTGTGGATTTGTTTTATTAAGAGGAATCAACAAAATCATAATCTCTAGCAGCAAAAATTAAAAACATTTTTAAACGTTATAAAAATATAAATTTTTCGAAATCTTTTTAAAGTAACAGATCCATTTTTCAAGCCAACATTTTGCAACAGCAGAAACAAAACGAAAGTTTTTTTTACTTTATTTTTATTTTTAGAAAATTGTTAATGCAGCAATAATGACGCAGCCATGGTAACAAAAAAAATGCTTCGTAAATTTTTTGACCCGAAATGTACCCTACATACGCACATTTTATTTTCTAAAAAAAAGAAAAGAAAAAGTAAAACTAGTTACGCAAAACGAGTATTGCCTTGATGACAACAAAATAACAAGCTGATTGCAGTGATTTTCCCTGATGAAATTACGACGCACGAGAAATTCATCTTAAAAGTTCACGCTGATTCTCCCTCCCCATCTCCTTCCCGTTTTGTTTACATCTGCACGCTTATTCGATGTAAATAAAGATATAATCAAAATTTCTACTAACAGAAGAATTGTTTGTGTAAAAAATGGACTGGTTAATGAGAACTTTAACAGCGCAAATAAAGCTATCAACTTTGTAACAAAAAGAAAAGTATTAAATTAGTTTAAGAAATAAAAATCGAATCTCATTTCTTTGAAATTCCTTGAAAGAACGAAAGTTGAAAAATTTTTGGTTCTTTTCTGTTATTTGTCCCAATTCCCTAAAAAACTATAAATCAACAACAAAACCAGTTAACTAAAAAGAGTTCCGTTAACTGTCAACTGTTGAAAACAGTTGGTAACCATCTTGCCAAATGCTATTCATGGTTTCAGTTACTTTCAACTTTTTACAATTTCTTGTTGTTTTTTTTTTACATTGACTCTAATAATGGTTTAAAAATCTGGGATACTAATATAAAGTAAGTCTTATTTACATTAATTATTCCATAACAAGTGTTTTGGGTACTCTTTAACAAAACTTGTCTTCAATAAACCCTTTTAGTTTAAAGTTTCTTTCTTCAAATTATAACATAGAAAAGCATTATTGTCAAGTTGTATATTTTTATTATCTTTACGTTAAAAAATGTTTTGATGGTTGCATAAAAACGTCAATTTTACGTTTAAGTAATTTACTTTGTTTGTTATTATTTAAAATAAACAAAAAAATAATTTACTTTTCACGTATTATGACGTCTACTACATTTATTTGTAGAGTAACAAAATTATAAAAACAAATCCTAAATATAAAATTACGATAGCAAAAAATCTTCAAAAAAAGTCAATTTCTCAAAACCACTTCTTTTTACTTTCGTTCTAATGAGTCCGCAAAAAGCCAGACTGTTTTTCTACCAATAAATTTAACTGAAAATTTTGGCTCAAAGAAAGTGAAAATATGTGGATTGCCTAACTCAACATCTATCTTAAGATTAAAACAAGTTAGTGAAGATATAATCATGCCATTTGAGATTTTTTTGTGGGATGCAGAAAAAAAAACAAGTTATATCAAAACTTGAAAAATAACAAGTTGTTTAGTTTCGTATTTGAAAGTAGTGGTAAGTAATGTACATGTGAACACAGAAATCGAAATAAAAGTTCTAAACTTTAGTTCTTAATCAAAAAAAAAAAATTGAATAAACTACAAATACATACTAATTTTTATAAAAAGGTCTGTTTACCCAATAGGCAAAATTATTGAAGTCAAATTTCTTTGAGTTGATTGTTCTTCTCATGCATTAGGAATATGAATCTGAAAAATTCTAGTAGTATTTAACATATAGCTATTGTATACAAGAGTAACAAAAAAAAAAAAGGATTTTTTATATTAACATAATTAATGTAATTAAAATTATTAATATAGTAGTTAATTCCAATTAAAAGCAACCAAGACTTTTAAAGTTTTCTGATTTTTGAAATAATATGATCTAAACTACAAACAATTCCATAAATAAATCTTAAGTTTGCACAAAAGTCAAACAAAAATGCAACCATTTTTAATTGACCAATAAAAATATGCATGCATCTATATATACATACATTTTATACTAGCATTTTTTTTGATTTGTCATACAGGCCTTGTCAGGAGAAATATTCATGAATGTTTTTGTATTGAAATGCTTAGCTTTATTTGATTTAAAACTAACAAAGTTAAAATATTATTAGAAGTTAAATACATAAAAAGATGTATTTAACAGTGCAAAAAAAGAATTTTAAAAAAAAAAAAAAAAAACAGAATTGAAATAGCTGCTGTAAAATTTTCAGGCAGTATCTTTATAGCCTAGCTATGTCTAAATGATAATTCATGAATGATCACTCTTGCTTCTTGACAAGGCAAGCTAAAGGTTTATGCATTTAAACATTTGTCTTCACTTTTACATGGTGCATTACTGAATAAAGGAGATCTTCCTAAAAGATTTGTTACCCTTTGGTTCAGGTCAATATGTTTAAATTTTGCTTGTATTTAAAATTTCTCTTAATGTAAATAAAACCTAAAGCATATTCCTTTCATTAAAGATTTAACTATTTAATTTTTTAAATTTCTATTAAAGATAGTATGGATGAATACGAAGAGAAATTCCCTGCAAATAATACCTGGTGTGTAGATGATCTTGATGGTGGACTTGCTGTTGATCTTTTAAATCTACAATGTGTTGGACAAGCAACACAACTCATGGAGGATCGCAACCCTGCATATGACATGACGTATTTATCTTTTTTAGCTTACACTTATGTATACATTTTCAAAATACTAAGTTAAGTGCAGTCATGGAGATTGAGTTGGCACATTTTCAATTTAGAAAGATTAGTCTTTAAGTAATCATTTAATTACCTCTTTAAAATGGCTAATAAATAAATATTTCCTAATATAGCTTATCTTTTCAGCCAAAACTATTTTAAAAATTGACTTGCTTAAAGTTATTTTAGTTAAAGTATTTCAAAAGTATGACAACTATTTTGTAGTTGGAGTTTTTTACAGCGATAGAATTGAAAGTCATTTTATCAGGAACTTAACTAGTAGAATCACCATAATCACACTTGTGCCACCTGCTTCTTTATTACAAAGTGATATAGCATATATAATTGTGTGTGTGCACGTGTGTGTGTGTGTGTGTGTGTGTGTGTGTGTGTGTGTGTGTGTGTGTGTGTGTGTATATATATATATATCAAAAAGTAAGTTTGTCTACATACTTTGAGCAAAAACTATTTACTTTTAAAGCAGCTCAAACATATATGCATAAATATGTATATAAATCCATGCATATCTAACATAGATGCTATTTTAATTTGTTTTCAAATTATTTAATACTATTATTGATCATATATAGTATTAACTGTTTTCATTAATCAGTTAAGAATAAAGTGGTCAGAGAGCTCATTTAAATTCAAAAGAATATGTTCTGTGATATGTTAATCTGCATCCTTGAATTTATGTGTGAGTGTTGTGTGAGGTAGAACAGTTTTAGGGCTTAAGTTTATTTTGAAACATATGAAAATGAAGGAATACAGTTTATAATATTTATGTGTGTTAAATACTATAGTTTATTACTGTTCAAATTGTTAAAAGGCAGAAAAATTTTCTTTTTTCTTTTTCATTTAAGTTTAAGTTTTGTTTTTGTTATGTTACATTAATCAGGAGTAGTTTTTTTTAAAAAATTTTAACTTTTAAAAACTTAACCACCATTTCAATTTTATTTTTTTTCTTTATTTTGTAGAGAAGTGTTAGAGCTACCAATATTTAAGCAAACTGATCTTGACAGCAGTGAGCTGCTTCAGTCTCTTCAAAATTCTTTGCAAGAATCTTCCAATGGTTCTTTTAACAAAGTGTTTCAACCTTCTAGTTTGGAAATAAATCAGTTATCTAGATTTGTTAATGAGAATATGTAAGCTTTTTGCTGCGTTTTTAAAATGACAATAAAAACATAGAAATTCCCCTCATTACTTGATGGCAGTTAATTAATTTGGATTTTTCTTAAATATGCATCTACATGTTAATAAAAGAAAAAAATCACATAATGAATTTGAAAATAATTATATATTAAGTTTAAAATAGTAAAAAACATGATTGAATAAAAAGTCAATTTGCAAGCATTTTAAAAGTTACAAAACTTTTTACTTCTCCGGGATCAATAATTTTATCGAGTGTAAAAGTCTTGTTTAATCTTTTTATAAAGAACCCTGTTTTATTTATATTAAGTTTTATTATTTTGAAGGAAAAACTAAACCTACTTTGCTTAAGATTGCAATTCATTACATGACTGAATTATAGACAATAAATCTGTTAAAAATAAATATCAAGTAACTCTCTTTTTCAGTTTGCTGACTACTGATTCTTTTAATCTACAGAGGAAAGATATCTGGTAAATATTTTGTATGCAATTTAAAGTTTTATTTAGGTATGTTTAGATTATCAAGTGTTAAGTGTTAACATATATATATATATATATATATATATATATATATATATATATATATATATATATATATATTACTTATATTTGCTAGAACCATTGTTCATAGGTAAATTTGGGGAAGGATTATTATCTACTAATGATTTGGGAAAAGATATTTAACATCTTTAATGGCTTCAGAAATTTAGTTTAATAAACATTTTATTCAAAAATTGCAGAAAAATTTATTTTGCTATTGTTTTTTGTTATTGTTTTTTGTTGTTTAGTTTCACAATAACAATGAAAGCACCAACTGCACCTGGTCGAAAAATTGATGAGGAAAGTTTAACATGGCTTAATCAAGGTTTTTATAATTTTTTTGGTTAAATATGTAAGATTTTTAAAATGATTTTGTGGTTTTTCCTACTAATTTTTTTTAATGTTTTAGGACAGCCTTATGAAGTAATTATACAAATGCCTGAAGTTGAAAAGCAAAATATTATCCATGGAGCTTTAACAAAGGTCTAATTTTAATTTAATATAAATTTACAAAAGCATAAATTGGAAAAAAATACATAAAGATGCATTTCATTAAAAGTATTACTTATTGCAAGCAATTAATTTTTCCTAATTTTTGGCAGAGTGATTAATGTAATTCATTTTTAAAAAAATCCTCTTAAGTTTGAAGATGAAACTCAAAAAAAACAAACAAACAAGGAAAGTGATAAATTAGATGACAAAAGTTTATCTGATTTTTCTTTAATTAGTTTTGAAATTGAAGGTTGAAGATTTTTGTGTTAGAATTCACTTCATTTGGTTTCTTTTTTTGTTTCAATTCTCAAATCAATTTT
Organism: Hydra viridissima; assembly: GCF_058129835.1. NCBI lineage: Eukaryota > Metazoa > Cnidaria > Hydrozoa > Anthoathecata > Hydridae > Hydra > Hydra viridissima. Next base: position 17,208,581 of record NW_028324305.1, read on the forward strand.
ATTATTAGATAGTAGACATGACAAGCTACCATAACCAAATGCATCATGACTTTTAGATAACAGCAAAAAAAAATTTTAATATTTAAAAAAATTAACATTTAAAATATTTTTTTGAAAAAACATTTTGGCTCTTATGTGAAGTGTTTTAGGTTGTTTTGAGCATTGGTTTCCATGAGCGACATCATCAATACTTTGAAAGTGACAAATATGAAGAATGGCTGGTCAATAAGCCTGATGTTAAAATGCTTGAGTTAGGTAATTAAAGTTATTATATTGAATTTGTTAAAATCAATCATGTATTTGTTTTGTTTTTTATCCAAATAAAAGTAAATAGTTCTTTTTTTATTGATGTAACTTTATTTCTAAAAAGTTATAAATATTTTTAGAAATGCAAAACAAAAAAACTTATTCGAAAATTTGATTGTACTTTTATTCAGTAAGCTAAAAAATGAGACTATTTAAATTCACATCACAAAAATTTCTTATGATTAATTTTTTAAAAGGCTTTTTTTTTTTTAATTAAATAATGACATGTGGTCCTCTTGTAATACTTCTTTTTTTTTCTACAATTTTTTTTCAAAATTAAAGCTAAAAATTAAAGTTAAGTTCAACATTTAAAAAAAAAATAAATTACTTAAATTTTATGATGAAAACATTGCATTTTGAAAATCAGGACGTTTTATGATATTCTGTTACCAAGATGTACTTTATATTGTTGACTGAATTTTGTGTGACAAATATGCAAACCTTAACTCAAGTGAATAATAGTGACCAAGTGAATAACTTAACTCAAGTGAATGTGACCAAGGCCAGTATGTTCAAAATCAAGAGGTTATCAAAATTATTCAGTTATCAAAAAAGATTGTCAAATAAAAAGTTGGTAAGGCTTAATATAAACCAGCAATGAATATTTAAATATCTATGTATTATGTAAAATACTCAAAAAAATATGAGTCAGGTGTTTAACAAAAAATGAAACACCTTTGAGCACAGCTGCACAGGAAAAAAAAATCAAAGCCAAAATGTAGAAGCGTGATAAAAATATTTCAAGATTTTTTTTTTACTTTAGTTTTGGGAATACATCTGTTGATAGGAATCTATTCATAGGATGTCCAAAACTTACCCCCTTAAGTAATGAGTGGGTTTAAGTTCATAGGATGTCCAAAAGTTACCACTTAAGTAATGAGTGGGTTTAAAGCAAAGTGTGAGCCAAAAATACTGATCTTGATTAGGAATGTCATCAAAGCCTACTAGGTCAACAAATGGGTATTTTTATTTTTGGGACCTGAATTTGAATAGTGATAGAATTGGTAAATATTTGTTATACAGAGTACTCAAAATCAAAACCAGCCAGGTTAGTGTGCTACAATCAATGAGCAACCAAAATCGAAATATTATTGGGTACTTGTTACATTTACTTAAATATTATTGCATTTAAATATTATTTTGTGTATTACTTTTTTGAATGCCAAAAAACCTGTTTGGTACCTTACATCATGACCATTCAGTTATCTATAAAAAAAAACAGTTATGATAATCAAAAATTCTAACAGGAAATAGCTATTTACCTTTTTGGAATTATGTAATGAGTGTTTGCTCAAAAATGGAGCTACACAAATTTCAATAGGTTATGTACAACTGTTTAAATAATAACTGTCTCAGTGTTTATGTAAACTAAAAAAAATATATACTTGTAAAAAAAAGTGTATTAATCAAAAGTATTTGTTTTTTAGTTAAAAAAATGAGTTCAAAAATGTAAGGTTAATGTAAGGAACTGCATGTACTAGTTCTACAAAAACCATTTTTAATTGTTTTTGTATGTATTTTTGTTAACTGAATAGCCATATTTTGTTAACTAAATTACCAGATTGCTTAATTAAGGGTCTATTGATACCTTTAAGAATAGTTGTAAGCCATACCAACACTTTGATTTGTAATTTAGCTTTTCTTTTGTACTTGAGGTCTGGAGAAGCATTTGTGGGGTCACTGGAGTAATACCCATTGTTCCCAACATAACATTTCATAATGCTTCATTATGCTTTTCAATATGCTTGACTCATGCCAAAAACATCATTGCTTTGTTGGACAGTAAAATATCATTTATGTTCTTAAGAAAGATTACCCTGCCAACTGTCCTGAGACAAAACTAATTGAAGGCTTTTGGTGTTATCTGAAAGCTTTAGTCTACAAGGGAAAGTGGTAAGCTAAAAAGGTTCAAAAATTATTTGAAAGAATCAAGTATTGCTTGAAAAAGTCACTCCAGAGGTAGTGAAGGAGTTTGCAAGCTCTACTAAAAGAAGGTTTAATGCAATTTGTCATAAAAGATAAACAATAATAGATTAGATTGGTCCAGCAAAATAAACTTAATTTGATTTTAAAAAAAAAAGCAAACATTTATTGTAATTCCAATTTTGAGGGAACACCCGGTATTAAACTAAAGTAAGCTTTTGGAATTATTTAACTTTTACTAACAATAGAATTAATTGCATAAATTGCAATAATTGTTGTAGAAATAAAAACTAGAATATAAAATAATTGTTACCCAAATTTTTACATAATTAGAGTATTTCATAATAGTAATTTTTAAATAACGAGTGTTTTTTTGTTTTTTTTGAGATGTTCTTTATTTCTTGAATACAAATTGAATCAACCTATTCAACAAGTACTGCTGGTACACAAAGGAAGATAAAATGAAATTACAAATTAAGAATAAAAGTTTCTTAATCATTTTTGGCAAACTATTTATCTTTTTTAATGGCATATATGTCCTTAAAATGTATGGTTTGTTCTGGCTCTTGTCCACATTTTGTGGTTAAGTCAGTTGATTTCTGTAGAGCCAACAATTTTAAAATTGGTTTTTAATGTGTTCTTAAAATATGGTAGCTTTGCAGTTTTGAAGCCAAATAAAAAAAGCTTAGAACTTCACCAAGTTATTCAGCATCTTAATTGAGATGGCATAAGAATTTTTCTTATCTTTCTAATTTTCGACATGAGAATTTTTGAACAGAATCAATCTTATTCAAGTTGTATTGCTTGGTGGTATTGCCAAGTGAAAATGCTTTTAAAAAGACCTTTTGTTTTTTGTACTATTCCCAATAATAGAACCTTTTGGGTATCAGATTATTTTTGGGTATCAGATTATTTTTGGGTAACAGTTTTTTGTCAGATGCAGACAATGATAGAACCAAAAGAAATTAGTTCTTTGAAGATTAAAATCACATCAACCTTTATATTGATAAGAAGTTTAATATAAAATGAAGTTTAATATAAAGTTTAAGATAAAAAGCTTGTACAAGGTTATGGTCAGTTATGTGCACAGAAGATTGGATATCTTTTAGAAGAAGTGATGTTGATGCTCTATGATTAAAACACTTTCTTAAAACTTAATTTTTTATCTAGAATTAAATAATAACAATGATAATAATAATAATAATAGTAATGATAATATTTATAATAATAATAATAGAAATGATAATATTTATAATAATAATAGTAATAATAATGATAATAATAATAATAATAATAATAATAATAATAATAATAATAATAATAATAATAATAATAATAATAATAATAATAATAATAATAATAATAATAATAATAATAATAATAGATGATAAATAATAAATAATAATAATGGTTTAAACTAAAATAAAAAACGACTGAAAAAATCATTCTACAATTTTGTTTCATTTTTTAGTGGATTTGTTAAGTCATTCTTGTTAATGGTATTTTTAATAATTTCAGATATGCCAATGTCTCTTGGAGTATATGATCCTGTTTATGTTGGCCAGTATACAAATGAAATTGAGTTTAACTGGGATCCCTTTACTGATGCTCACCTTTTTATAAAAGTATGAAAGCTAACTTTATACAATAAAAGATTTCTGACAAGAATTTTTAACACTTTAAAAAAATTCTAATAAATTTTTTGATTTTAAACTTTCATTAAGATTTTTTTGAAAATCACATTCTTTATATTAACAAAAATTTTACCAAAAAAAAGTTGTTCATTTAACTAATTTTGAAAGAAATAATGATGAAGAATCTTTTGTAAAAGAATGTTCACACTTTTTACATCCAGATAAGAATGAAAGCTTAATCTGGATGAGAATAAATTTTCGGACCGAAAATGTATCAAAATTGACCATTTATGAAATTAATTTTCTATCCTTCAGATTTTACTAGTAGAATTAAAAAGATTGGTATACAATAAAAACTGGAAGATTGAAATCCAATACAGTCCATCTTTATTTTCTGTTAAAGAAAATAGAGATGGAATGTGTACTTAAGTTAGGTGCAGTCAACTTCACAAGAGTGGACCGTGTTTAAAGGCATAAAATAAAAAAACTAATATCTGTTTAAATCATATTCTCTGCTGAAACATTTGCTAAAACCTAACACAAAATTTTCTTTAGGTTAATTGTTTGAGCTCCGAGTTTACAAAAACCAAAAGTGTGAGTAAATACTTTAAAACTGTTTTTAAAAGTGTTTGTGATTTTCAATTGGTATTTTTTTGTCAATTAAAATTTTATGAAATTATATTTCTTAAAAGTTTATATAAATATATAATTCATAAAGCAACTGTAATGAATTTAATCTATATTTATATTGGTATAAAATACCAAATTTTGGCTTAGAATCTAAAATAAAAGTTCTTTTACTGTAAGTATTACCACTGTGGGCTACTATGAAAAAATGTGTATACTGGATATGTAAGTGAAAACTATTTCCAAAATGTATAACAAGAAACAGGTCTGATGTTAAGAAAAAGTAAGAACCATTTTTAAAATATCTATGATTTTTATGTTACTTTTAGGGAGAAAGTGGTGTTGTTCTTCGTCTGCAGCTAGACATTCTTGATGATCTTGAGTTTCCTAATAGAGAACCAAAATATTCTGCTGGTTGTCAAATTAAGGTCTTTCGTGTAAGGAGTGTCCCATATGTCTTTATTGTTTTTGGACCTTTCTTTTTTGGATTTGATTTTTTTCTTCTGTTTGATTTGGTTTTTTTCTTCTGTTTGATTTTTAATCTCTTATCTGTTTCAAGTTTTCAGTAAATAAATAATTTGCTACTTATTATAGGCAAAAGGTGCAAATCGCAAGTTAAAGCTGGAAAGAGAGAAGCATGATAATTTATCCAAGGAAGACTCAGTTCGTCTTTTTCACTTTACAAACACCTAGCAATGCAAAGAGTTAATGAAAAAAATAAATAAAAACTATAAATAAAAATCTAAAAATAAAAATAGCGAAAAAAACTTTATTTTTATAAAATTTTTTCTGAGAAATAGGTCTATATCTTGATTTTTACTGATATAATTATATATATATATATAGGTTGTTTACTAATTATTGTTTGTTAAATAGGCATTGTTACAACCTTCACAGGACATGACTATTTTTACAAAGGTATTAAAGTTATAAACAGTAAACAGTTATGAGAGTTAAGATAAAGTTTTTTAATGAAAAGTTATTTTAATATAAACTTGGTTAACTTATTTGTTTTTAGCTGGATGAGAGTAAAAGGATAAGGCGTTTTAATTCAGAAGCACCAATGAAAAAAGAAATTTGGTCTCCTCATGCCTCTCCAACGTATGTATGTAACTCTGATTTTATTAAGTAAGTGGTAAGTATTGCATCATTTGCCAAGTTATTGTCTTTAAGTTTATTTTTTAATGATTAATTAAAAAATAAATTTAAATGCATATAAATATAAAAGCTCTGATTGTATAAAAAGTTTGAGTTTTCCTAAACAACAATTTTTAAATTTATGTAAATTATATGTAAATAGGTAAGTAAATCTCAAAATAATATTTTTTTATACACCTAATAAATCAAATTGATTTGCTTATCTTTTTAGGTCATCTCAATGTAATCTTATATCTCAAATTGGAAGTTGTAGCAGTAGTTTAGCTTCAACACCAGTGGGAATTTCTTCGCTTCCTGTAATTGAATTGGGTTTTTTTTTTAGCGCTTTCATGTTTTATGTGTGACAGTTAAAATTTTATTGTAGAGATTTTGTAATCAATTTAAAATATGAATAAAACATCTAGTCTAGTAGTACTTTGTGTAAATATTTAGTTAGAAAATTTCTCTATTTAGAGCATTTCAAAATGTATTTCAATTGCATTTCATAAATTCATAATAACTTTTTTTTAGACTTTAACTGCTAGTAGTACTGTTGAAGAAACAGAAACTTGGCTAAGATTAAATCGTTTTCAAAAATATTGCAGCTGCTTTGCTAATTTTACAGGTACTGAGTATAACTGACCTAAAAATAACCTGAAATAAAATACTGACCTGAAATAAAATACTGACCTGAAATAAAATACTGACCTGAAATAAAATCTGATGATAATATAAGTTTAATATTGTTGGATTAAGTTTTCTTATTTTTTTCATGTTTGTTTCTAATTTTGTTTTGGTCAAATATTTGATATCTTGTATTTTTTATTGTCTTTAATTGCATTTGCTTTGATTGTCTAATTGTTTGTATTGTTGTATTGTTTAATTGTAATTGCTTTTATTGTCTTTTTATTGTCTTTAATTGATCTTATTTGCTGTTACTTTTGCTTTGATTGCTGTTGGAAGTTTTATTATCAAAATTGTGTTCGAAATTCCTAATAGGTGCGTTATCTACTGGCAATTTCGCTGTACCTTTCATTTAGGCATTATTTTCATAATTTTTCTACCTCAGGTGATGACTTGTTACGTTTAAGTAGAAATGATTTAATACAACTTTGTGGTATTGCAGATGGCATTCGTTTAAATAATACGTTGCAAGCCCGGTTTGTATAAATTTTTTTTTTTTTTTTTTGTAAATAGCTGTTGATTATGTAATAGTAATAATTGATTATGTAATAATAACAACTAATATTTCTATACTAAGTAGTATAGAGATTTAAAACTCGGTTGAATCAAGTTGAATGCGAAAATAAAAAAAAATTTAATCCACCTTGATTAATTTGTATTTGTTTCATTTTCAAATTTTTTGAATTCTAAAGAATTATGTTTTTGAAATCTGAATGCAGAATTAATGGGAATCTTTGTTAAGTCACCCAAATTACCTTAGGTGTAGCAATCTATTATGGAGAAGATATGCTGTAAAACATGAAGACCTGTTTTTTTCAAAAAGAAATTGCTAAACTTTGCAGCTTGTTCAGCTCAGATCAAATGCATGCTATACATATAGAACCAGATAGTCAATTACTTTAAATGTGCAAAAAGTGCAAAGTAATGGCAGTAATCTGATTACCCTAGAATAAAACAGCTACAAGATTAAATTAGCTGCAACATCAAATCATTTTGATACATTCTGATTTGCTGCAAATAAATCAGAATGTATCATCTAAATAATAGATCTAAGTCACTTCATTCTGATGTGGCTTAGATCTACTATTCAAATAAAAACGGAAAATCTTGTGTGTTATCTGGAAAACCTTGTGTGTTAGTCTTATTTAAAAATACATTTAGATAAAGGGATTATAAAAAAAGATTTCATTAACCAAATTGATTCTAACTTCTTGAAATGGTGGACTATTCATACAGAGCTATAAAAGATACTGGGAGCAATTTTCATGCTAGGCCAACCTGTCAAATGAGCAAAATCCGAGATGAGTAGCACCTCTGGAAACAATTCTTCAAAGAGAAGGCGTTATCTTTTACTTAATCAAGTAAATCACACAGCAATACATTATAGATGTTCAATAAATCATTTTTACTTAACAAGTGATGCCAACCTGTAACTAATGGGTTGTAGTTCAATCATTTGTATTATTTTGTTTAAGGAAATAGGATTTATTCTGTAGTTAAACTATGTGAATTATTATTGCACATGTTTAAAGTACTTGTGGTAAATTTGCATTTGATTCAAGTTCATGAATTTTTGTATTAATCTGATTAGGTTTCAATTTTTCTTTTCAAACAAGTTTTTGTAAGGCTAATTTTTTCTGACAAATTTTTTTCACTGCAGTTTGTGGATTGATGATAGTTTCCTAAATAGTTCTTGTTATTTTTAAGGTAATCTGTTTTTAGTTTGAGGCAATTTTTTTATTATATGTTGTAAAACTTAGTCCTTATTTTTGACTTTTTAGTGCTAGTCGTCCTCTTTTAACCATGTATGTATCTCCTGAATGGCATCAAAGTGATACAGGTATGAGAGAATATCATGCCATGTTTTTGGAACAGCTTACAGTAGAAGATCTTAAAAGAAAAATTGCAAAAAAATGTGGCATCAAAGAAGAGAATATATCGGCATTTGTTAAGTATGCTTTTTAAATTATTATAAAGAATCCAACTGCATGCTTTCATGGAAGTTTATCATTTATCATATATCATCGTCATATATTACATATCATAAATCATTATCATATATCATTATTATATATCATCGTATATTGTGTATCGTTTATTATATTAATAGTATAGCTTTTTAAAAATTCTTCACTATTTAGGTTTAAAATACAGCAGTTTAAAATTTCATTTTTCATTTTTTTTTTTAATGGGGAGTGTGTGCTAATTTAAATGTATTATAAAAGTATTTAATGGTTAAATTTACAGGTGAATTAAACATGCAAATTAGTTTGTACTTTAGTTGTTTGATTTTTTTTACAACTGGTACAACATCCTTCAGTTTATGTGGATTTCCTCACGTGTTGAACAACATTAAATTTTTTTTTAAATCATTTTTACGAAATATCGAAATCTACCGTATCGTCTTAAATACCCCCATTGCTTAAATATTCTTGTCCATGTTAGCTCAATAAACTTCAACACGATATTTTTCCCATAAAAAAAATTGTGATTCTTTAGAGATCACTGTGTGAATGTCCGAGCTAGAGAGATATTAGATTTTTTTAATATTCTTAAAATAACCCTTCTCATCAGGCCTTAAATTCACCCTTTGTTATTTACATCTATGAAATCTAAAAATTACTTTTATGCTTAATTGTTGCAATAGTTTTTGTTTATATTAACATATTCAATATTTGATGATATATCAGTTTAATTTTAACTCTTAACAGACTTAAGTATAGAAATACTTTTGCTATGATAAAACGGATTTTAATGGAAAAAATCCTTTTTTTTTTTTTTTTTTTTTTTTTTTTTTTTTTTTTTTTTTTTTTTTTTTTTTTTTTTTCTTCTTGTCTTTATCTAAAGTAAAAGCTTTTTTTTAGGCAAGGGCCTACTGGCATACATATTCATGTTGATGATGAGGTAATAAATAAATAGATAACGAGTTAATGTTTATGTAAGTTAAATATTTATAGATAATTTTAAGTGTTCTATTGCATTTCATTAAGTTTCACAAGCTAAATTCATATTTATGTAGAACAAATGATCGCATTTTATATGTGGGGGATACAAATAAGTCTTGAGGCGTTTAGAAAAGATGGCATTATTAGCATTAAATCCCATCGGACCGTCTAGTAATTATATTCATGTTGAAGCATCATCCCGCTAAAAATCAGTATTTTAGAATACGCATGTAGAATACGATCATTTCTTCTGCATACTATATATTTATGAATTTTTATATGTACACAGCTCTTGTATTGTTTTTAGCTTGTTCGAAATTTTGCGGACGAATCACATCACGTTGTTGAGGTCTTGAAAGGTTGTTAGATATTTGTGTCAAAATAAGAAAGTAAATTTGTTGTAGCTAACGTCGATATAGACCAATTATCGATATAGATCAATTATCTTTCACGGCTCAATCTGAAAATTTCATACAATATTAATGAGTTTTTTTTCAAAACTATTTTTGTTTTTTACTTTTTGCAAAACTTTACATTATCCTATTGATTATTTTTATAGATCCAGATTCGGGTCTGTTGAAGATACTGTTAAAGTGATGCTGAATGGACATTCAAAGAAAAAGGAAAACTTAACGTGGCAGACAAATCACGTTTTAACTCCAACTTTTCCGTTTGAGGAAGTATTTTTTTGTTAAACGTGTCAAATATATAAATAGAACGTATTTTCTTGGTTGAAAATGAACTGGCAGTAAGCTGGATCTTATGTAAAATTTGAACCATTTTTATACATTTTGGTTTGCCAGTGTAAAATTTAAACATTTTTTATACTGTGAAAGAATATTTGAAGATTTTTTGATTTTTGAAAAAACTTCTTAGATGCAGCGATTAAAAAAAAAGAATCAAAAGATAATTTCTCAACAAAACTGTCTATTGTGTAACTGTGTTAATCTTATTTTCGTTTTATTTTTATTTTTATGATCCAACCGAACACGGTTTGTAAATTTGAAACCCTAATGTCAACGAAACATCCGATAAAAACCAGAGGTTAATAAGAGGTTTTAAGTTTAGAGGTTTTAGGTTTAAGAGGTTTGCAATACGAGTCCATAACAAGCAATTTTAATATCCTGCATCGAATTCTAAAGAGCTTTTTTTAGTCTCATACCTTTTAATACTTTAAGTTATGAAATGTAAGGTAAAACTGGCTAAGGTAAAAATGTAAGGTAAAAATGTAAAGTAAAACTTTTAACAGTGGTATATATAAGGTAAATTTGGTTATTTCAACAGTGATAGTATATGGCAATGGGAGTTCATAACAAGTAAATTTAAAACCTGTGTTTAAGAATTAAAGGGCATTAAAGGAATTAAATTTAGTCTCAGCTTTTAAGACTTTGAGCAATGAAATATAAGGTAAAACTTTCAACAGAAAGACTCGTTTCCTAGGAAAAAAAAAAAAAATAGTTGCGCGCAAAAAAGTTTTACGTAAAATTGATCCACTAAACTCGTTGCTTTTTGAAAAAATAGCATTGAGTTTAATGAATCAATTTTTTCCGGAAAAAATAAAAGTGTACAAGAAAAATGTTACAACTTTAATCAAGAGGTTTTTGTGCATAAAAAGAAAAATGCCGACTTATGCATAAAACCATTTAAAACAGCTAGTTTTGGCTTCCAGAGAAGCAACTCTTCATGGGACTGTTAGACTAAGTCTACCAAATGGAGAACTTTTTCCAATAAAAAGAGGTTAGTTTTTTTTTTAGCAACGATTATAAACAGATTTTCTTTTTCATTTTTGTTTTCATTTAAAGATTTAAATGCTGGCATTAATATTTTTTCATTATAGGTTTCTCAGAAGCACAGCAACTCTTTAAAGAACCTCCCTCTACACAAAACATTTGGCTTCTCTAACAATCATATGAGGAAACTTGGATCAGCTCTCAAATCAAATCACCCCAAATTCAATTCGTAGAGTCAAGTTTTCATCAAAAACTCGCTCAAGATGGGTAGAAGCTTGGTGATTGCTTTAAAGTAATCAGTGTTAGTTTGTTTGACAGCAACGATAAGCGCCAAGTTGTTATTGTCGTAGCATCAGTAATTTCAGCGATGTTTTCCAGGTATCTAGGTAGCTTACAGACTCTATCATTTTGAAATTAGGAATAGCTTGAGGTTCTTTCCTAAAAGTTAGCTTCATCCATATTGTTATGAAGAGAGTGAATTTCCACCTCACACTCTTTTGCAGAAGGCCATCAAATTGATTGCTCCATAAACAACAAAGACAACACTTGTAAAAGAGCAAATACTGGTAGCACACTCACAAGACACCCTAGAAAATTGTCAAAATGTAAAAGCTGTCTTTGACCTTATCCAAGTTCAAGAATAATCCCATACGGATTCTTGTGCCCTTAAGCTTGTAAATATCCATTGTAGTATTCAGTTACACAACAGCAAGCATCCATGCTGTTAGTATGATGTTTCATCAATAAACCATCAGAATTGTGGTCATCTACGTACATTTGGGAGGCTGTTCTAAATGTTCAGGTGGATATGTCAGAAAATCAAAGGAACTTTTACAGCATATCCAGTTCTTGACTTTTCCGTCCACAAATTTTTTGTGCTTGAAGCTATTAATATAAAAGAAAGCAACTTTCACTTTCCAACGGATCCAAGTAATCCAACGGATTTCGATTTACTTTTTAAAGTAGATAATCACTTGTATAAAAAACCTCTGTGATCTTTTGCCAAAGAATGGCCTAAAGACGGTGTGCATCCTAATTTAGTCTAGATGCAAGAACTCTCTGAAAAAGAAAACTATGTGCGAGCTCTCGGTTCTATTTGCACTTTCAAGCTGTTCGAAGATATTGTCAAAGCGTGTTTTGGCAAGAATTGTTTAATCACGTCCCTAAATTTCTTAAAATGAAGAACCTAGGCTTGGGGTTCTTCAGTGAACAGGCTACAGAAGCTCCTTATTCTAATTTCAAGGGGTACTAGGACAGATACAAACGAAATCCTTCACACCCAGACTAAACTCAAATGTGTCATCGAATGCAACAAGAAAAAAATCCTAAATTACAAATCCTATCAGAGTATTCTTTGAAAAAATGTCTTAAATACTCTGCCAATGAGAAACTGTTGAAGAACATTGTTATTTCTATACAAGAAATCAAAGCTATGTACAATCGATTTTTATAGAAATTAGAAAAACGCAAATTTTATTTGAAACAAATTAAAATTGAGAATAAACAAGAAAAAAAAATTTAAATAAACGATGAGAAAAATGTAATTTTCTTTAATTTGTATTTTAAAAATTTTTGCTGAAAGAAAGTGTGCTTAAAAAAAACACCTAATTTTGCTAAGCATCTGCGTCTCGTTATTTTTTTATTCGAGACGAGACGATGATATCCGGGACACAATTTTTAAATTCCGAAACAAAATTTATTGTCTCGGTTTATAACTTTATTCCGGGACAGTTTATTCGTAAATTTTTTTTCGGGACATTTGTCTCGTTATGCTAGCCCCGGTTCATTTCGAGAAAACAATTCCGAGACGCAGACCCTTAAATTTTGCTATCATGAGTAAAGGAAATTTTTCATGGTGGAATAAACCACGGAGACTTTAATGCTGGGTTTCATAATTGCTTTTCAAGTGTTGCGGTAGACATGTACAGTCACCCTTTTAAAAGATTTTTATAGGATGTTTCATTTATATAAGGGTCAAAAATTTACAAACCGTGTGAATGAAAACACAATGCTTTTGACGTTCATATATCGTCGAGCCAATAAAAAAACTAGCGAATCTGCGAATATCGTCGAGCCAATAAAAAAAGCTAGCGAATCTGCGAATATCGTCGAGCCAATAAAAAAACTAGCGAATCTGCGAATATGAAGTTTTACTGCTCACTAACTTGCTGTGAAACAACACTTCCATTTTATATTTTTTAAGTTCTTATTAAAAGTAACATGTATAGAATTGAGTCTTAACACACGATAAGCGGGGCGAGTAAAAATACCCGTTTCGAGAATCAATTTATCTATTAGCAGGCCAGAAATTTTTATCTATTTGAATTTTGCTTTCTTTAAAAGCAAGGCACTTTTACTAAGTTTACATACTGAAAGAGTTAGCTCATATTTTTTGTTTAAATTCAAAAACTTAATTTTTTAACGTTTATTTACATAAAAAAAAAAAAGTTACTAAAGTTTTTTTGCATGATGTAAGTCAAAGAACGGATAAGTGGTGGTATTCTAAATAATCTTGATGATCCAAGAACCAGTACATCCCAGTACACCGGGTACATCTGCTACATGTAGAAGAAATGATTTTCCAAACAGATCAATGGATGCCAAAAAAACATAACATTGGAAAAATATTTACGGGTGACAATAAAAAAAAAAAAACCAAAACAATGCCGTGTTTGTGCTACTCACAAAAAAAAAGCAGTTTAACTTGTTTTGTGTGCCAGTTCTGCAATGTGCCCCTTCATGAGAGAGAACGTTTTTTTTTACATATCACACATTACAAAAATGTTAGTGCAAGGAGATTCAATGTAAATAGTTTTGCTCGCTATGCATAACAGTTTGGTTTGTTTGACTACCTGCCTTAAAAGTGGTAAAAATGCCGTCACTATTTATCGATAATGTTTAGTTTGTAAAGAGTACTGGAGTTTTTTCTTTTAAATTTTCTTCTCTAAACAGTAATTAATAAATTGAAAATTTACAAAAATAAAACTTTTGAATGTTTGAGACAAACAAGTGATACGATAATATAGCTATGGTCAAGAATTGGAAGGAAAAAAATTCAACTCCCATTTATAAGCAGCTTCTCTCAAAATTGAAGTTATTAAAGCCTTCTTTTTATTAATTTTAAAGTCAGATTGTTTTTCAATATTGATCCCCCGCTCAGCTGTTTATTGGTTGAAAAAGTACATTTATCAACTAAATCGATTTTTGACGGGACATGTTACAAGTACCCAATAACAGAATGCAAAATTCAATCGAAATCAGATACATTTGATGTTTTGAAGTAACTGAGCGAACGCACGTCCACGTGCTAGATTAAAACAACTTGCGTGTGGCAATTAAGGTATAAGACGTAGTTTCGCAATTGTTTTTTTTTTTTTTTTTACAAATATTTGTTTAGTGAAGTATTTTCATCGCGTGGTTTAACGAATGTGTCTGAAAACACATTGAGTAAGTTAACGAACGTGTCTGAAATAAAAGGATTTGTGAAAGAAAGAAAAATGGATATTAATATAGGATTAGAAAAATGTGACGGACTCTATTCTTACTTCAGCGAAATTAAAACGGCTCAACGTTGGGAACAAGGATATATAAAATTCAGTTCTACACAATTTATCTAGATTTTTTTTTAAACTAGTGGTTTACAAAGTTAGACATTACACTAAAATTAAATTAAATTATAAAAAGCATCAAAAAGTTAATAATTTGTTATCAGGTTAGGTTGTTACTATATAATTTAAAATAATAAAAACTAAAAGGTTCAACAAAGCTATGCACACACACACACACACACACACACACACACACACACACACACACACACACACACACACACACACACACACACACACACACATATCAGGAGATTTAAATTACATTCTCAGAATCTGTAAGATTTAAATTGCATTCTTAAATTACATCATATGCTTCAATAACAGATTTTGTCTACCTATACCATGCTGCACCGTTTTACACCTACTCCAAGGGAACACGATGGTAACATTTGTTCGGTAACTTTTTTTATTGGTTCTTCTTTTTATAAACCGTCATTTTGTCTTTTTGTTTAAAGCTTTTCATCATCTTTTAATGAACCTTTTTTAAAGAATTTATGTCAAATGGTATAACAACGAAATGAACGAATCCTTACTTTAATACGAAAATAGTCAAAATAACATTGAAGCAGTTTTACGCAGATACAGGTTTGTTCTTTATTTTGGGGTTATCATAGAGTTCATCCTCTTGAGTGTGGGTTGTGCTTCTGTTGCTTTTTATCTTTGGTGGTAGTTCAGGCTGATAATGTTCATCTTTGAATTCCATTTTATATGTTTTATATGTTAAAAATCGTAAATATATAATAAATATAGATAAATAATACAAATGTAGCTCTTTAAAACGTACGTACTTATTAAACGTACAGTTCTTTAATGAAAACTATTTTCACCACACTTATTAAAAAACGAAAATTAATAGTAAAGCAGGTTTCGCTTTCGTGTGAACTTTTCAATTTCATGCAACTTGTCATTTTTATAAATGAATAAATATAGATTATCTCAGCTTGTAACAACAGGATATTTTAGCAGCGCGCCATTTTCAGCTTTTTTGCCACATGCTAACGTATAAATTTACACATATTCAGTTGACAATGTAATATCAAATGCATTTTAGTATTTACATAACGCCTTTACGTTACAGAGTTAAGTGCATTACGTCGAGATACTCGTTATAACGGAGGTTTGTTACATCAAGATTCTACTGTTCTTGCTTTTCGTTTACATTTACTTCTCTGTTCATAGTGAAATGTAAATCCTTTAAGGATACAGACCATTTGATTATTGATTATTGGCTGTACGATGTAGGTATGCATTGTTAGTAAAGCAGATTTTTCATTACACTGAGTAAAATTAGATTAAATTATTTTAGTTTTATAACAATTTGTTTTCCTTTTAATTTTAAGTTTGGTGGTTTATAAATTTTGTTTGTTACTTAGCGATTCGTTCAATAGCTTATTTCTTATAGAAGTTTCAATGGATCGAAAGAATTTTCAATTAAGAAAATTCAATCAGGAAAGAAGTTGCTGATATATTTTGGCAATCCTTGAAGGTTCTGCCTCAAATTTTTTGTTACGTGATGAGGGTATTGAAGAAAAGGAGGATCATGTTAGCATGCGCAGTTAATCAAGTGACGCTGAGCAAGAAGGCTTAAGTAGTAACAAAAATAATTTACCATCTTTAATTCGAAATCAAATCAAACGATGCTTCGCCGTTGTCTGAGTCTTCCCCTTCTAATTAAGAAAGTCACTCAAATTGTAAGGTATGGTTTCTATGTTATCGGGGTAAAGGTGGTATTGTTTGCCAGAAAAATACTGAGTCTGCGATTTTGGAATTAGAATAAAGGGATCTCTTCTTCATTATACTGACATGTGCTAATGCACACATTCGATCTAAAAATTTATCAAAGCATAGTTATATAAAAAAAGTGAAACATGATTGAACAACTCTTTCATTTTGTAAAAAACAAAAATAAAATTTATTCTTCGATGCTTATTGCATGATGCTTCGATGCAACTCTTAAATTGTTCGAGTAATTTCTTGTCAGCAACAGTTTGACCATGGACAAATATAATATGGTGATGTAGTAATCATAACAAAAGCATAAATATATTTTTCCATGTTATTAATTATTAAACTTTCATGAAGTTGGAACTATTTGTATTAAATTATATTAGTTTCATATTTTAACTGCACTAAATGGAATGTTTAAAAATTTCATGATGTTAATATGACAGCATTTGATTATTGTAATCATGCAACAAACGTATTTATATCATCACTGTAAGGCGGTGATCCCACGAGTAAAAGTTTCATTAAAGTTGGTTTCCAGCGTTGATTAAAAACATGTGAAATTAAAGTTGGTTTCCAGCGTTGATTAAAAACATATTTTATGCTCCTTTACAATGCAAAAAACCAAAGTTAAATTAAAAAATCCCCGCTCGACCAAAACATTATTTCCTTTCCACTTTTTTTTCTTGCTTTAGATATGGTTTCGTCAGGTTAGGTTATTTCTTTTCTACTTTTGCGATGGTTTTCTTCGCTGCAATTTTCTTCTTAAGTATTGTTTTTACTTTCTTTACTGCGAGTTTTTTAGCAACCGGTTTCTGGGCGCTCTTTTTTGCGGGAGTCGCTTTTTTTCTTAAGAGTAGCTTTTTTTACTTCCTCTTTCTGTGTGACTTTTTTCGCTGACGTAGCTTTTTTTTTCTCTTCTTTTAAGCAGGTTTCTTTACTTCTTTGGCGGTTGTCTTGACAACCTTTTGCGTTCTTTAAGTGAATTAATAGCACCGATAATCATTTGCCTTGTAGGGAGTATGATTAGCAAACTTTTTAGGCGCAGACTTCCTTGTGGCCTTTTTTGAAGATGCAGCTTCTATTAGAAGATTTAGTGTTTTTTTTTTCGGTTAGTTACGAAAAAATCATTCATTGTTTTGATCCCTTTTTTATCAACTTTTTGTCACTGTTTTTGTTTTGCGGTCATCTTTACAACAGCATTCCAAAATTAAGACAATAAAAATAAAATGTAACAGCTTTATGCTTTCAAAATAGTAAAAAAATAGTAATAATGAACAATAGTATGAAACAATGACAAATAAAACCAGTTGAATAATGAATCTTTTTTGTTGCAGGATTCAATTGATACCCCTGTGATTAAGTGACTATAAATCTTTTTAAAAAAGAATGCTCCATACTAAACAAGAATTCATTATTATAAGTCATAAATCATTTCCACAATTGTTTACAAGCGATAAGTTTTTATCACTTCACTCCTTTTCTTCTATCGACACCAATGTTAACAGAATTTTAAAAAACCAAATACATTTTCTATAAAAATTAAATATACAAATAAAAAAAAAGTAATTGCGAAATTTGATATTTAAGTGTTTTTTTTTTCTTCTTTTTTAGCGGCTCTGATGGTGAATATTTCACGTTTTGCTTTAAACGAAAAGTTTTCATCGTGAATAAAAAAGTAAAAGATACTTTAAAAAGATACAACAGGTAAAAAAAAAAAAAAAAAGAAAAGAAAAAGAAAAAGAGATACAATAAGTAAATAAGATTTTAAAGAATTGTCACGTTAATTTTCCGAACATTTCGGCGTTCCATTTAATTTTTGTCGCTAAATAAAAAGACATTTATTACATTACGTCTCTAAAAACTTAATGTTTACTAGAGTACTTAAAAAATATTTATTTTAAAATTACTAAAGGAAATACTTATAGGAGTTAACTCTGAAAAAAAACCTTTTACTGTAATTAAATTATATGACATTAGATCATTAGACTAAGATATTAAACACACCAGTTTTCTCATGATTGGTATTCTGCTATGATTGGTTTCTTGCGGTAAACCCGTTTAGAGGCTATTTCATGTCATTTGTAGTGATCGACCGGAACAGATATTTTGCCGGAACCGGAACCAAACCGGTAATAGATTCTAAATATTCCTAACCAGAACCGGAACCGAAAATAAATCCAAACCGGAACAGGAACCGAAACCGGAACCGAAAATAAGTAATATATTTTTAAAAAGTTAGTTCTAATTTAAACAAAAATTAATGTAGTAAAAATAACTAAAATTTTACATTTTTTTTTAAAGTTTTTCCGAAACCCAAGGCATAGAGAAGCAGTTAGACAATCCAAAAAAATCATTTAACACCTAAATTATTTTTTGGATTGTCAAAATGCACATTAATCGTTTTCCCCTGTTCGAAGTTGCGCAATAATTTTTACAATGTGCGAAAAAGATGAGCTGCAGGAGCCAAATTCATCTTTAGGAGGTTCAAAATTGTCCATTTGGATCATGACAATATGTTTAAGAAAATGAGCTGGTAAGAATCAGAATGGTGTAACTTCAGCTCAAATAATAGCGATAAAAACATTACAAGATATGAATATTAATTTAAAATTAATTTTAAACAAGAAAATTAATTAGTTTTCAAACAAAGCCAAATTTTATTAACATTAATTCTCAAGCTTAACAACTAATTTAAAAATTTTTTTAATCATTTTTATCAAAATGATCATAACGGTATTATGCTAAATAAAGCTTTATAATATATATTTTCAGTAGCATTTTGAACCGGAAATCCGGCCGGAACCGAAATCTTAAATATATCCGGAACAGGAATCGGAATTTCGGTTCCGGTCGTAATTTTGGCCGGAAACCGGATCCGAACCGAATTCCGGTCGATCACTAGTCATTTGACATTGCTCTTTTTCAGAAGTTTTCAGTGGAACTTTTTTTTTTACTTCAAACTTTTTTTTAACCGTTTTTTCCAGTAGATTAATATGAGATAGAAACCGCTGAAAACGAATTAAAATCCGCATCTTTTTTATTTTTTGACACTTTTTCTTAAATCTTTGGAAGGTTAAAAAAAATGAGGAGGTTCTAAACTTTAAATGCTTATATCTTTTGAGCACTAAAATAAATTTTGATAAAATTTGAAATTTATCTATGAGTTTTGATCCAAATATAAGATGGTAAATTTTTTAAAAAATAATAATTTTTATAACAATTTCCCTTTAACCAGTAGGTTACGGGGGATATTTTTTGAGGGTACTTTTGTTTTAGTTCTCAAATCAACTGGTACGTGCCTCAAAATCAAAGTTTTTTACTTATTTAGAGCCTAATTACCTTAGATTAACATAAATATGTCAAATTGTAAACAAATTTATCTCGATAAACTGTGTCAACTTTCTGTTAACATGCTTAAATGAAGATGATTTATCTGAATATTAATTTAATGAGTTTATTCGAATATATAAAAATTTGTTTTGTTATAAAAAAAAAAATGTTTATTTTTAAATGAGCGTGCAAAGGCCAAGACTTCATTCAGGAAATAGGAGATGTATGTTTTTGTTGCGTCGATGGAGACAGAACATGTCTCCATCTGTAGAGAGGAGCAGCTTATTGATTCTACTAATAATAGAATTTGTTGACCCTGGATTTTGTTTGGACATAAATTCTCATTCAACTGGAATCTGTGGAAGCTCAAAGCAAACCTGTATTTTAAACAGAAAGGTTAGGCTATCAGTAAAGCTGTAGAGACTTCCTTGCTGAATGGACGTCAGCTAGTTAAAAAGTTGGGATGTATAATCCAAGACAAATACACCTGCTTCTGTGCTATTTGCCGCCTAAGGCATGAAACAAAAAGTAGCTATAAGCTGAATCTTTCTGAATTCACCAATAAAGAAACTGAGAAGATTCCATTTGAAAAAGGAATTCATCTTGTTCAGAATGCTGTCAAGTATTAGATCACCCTTTTTAACAAGAAAACAACTTTTCAAAACCTGTGCCTTAATTATTTCTAAGGATCCCAAGGTCGCTTATAGAGTTGTTTCTCATGTGTTAAAAGAAATATTTGTTGTTTGGTGACAGCATGAACATAAAACTTGAAAGAGGAGAAAAAGCTTTTTCCGCCAAAGTGTATCGAGACAAATCACCTGTAAGGCTAATAAGAAGTGAAACCATCTTGAGCTTGAAGATAAACCACGACCTTCCAGATTTTGTGGAATAATGAAGGAGATATGAAAATATTTTGGTAGACCATTTGGGATTTAGGAGAACAACTATGTTGATGTTAGAAACAGGTCCCACCACTTGGATAGCTTTTACGATGTTAAAAATGTAAATTCAAAACCTTTTTTAAAAAAGATCTTGTTTATTGTGTGTGCTCCTTTAGGAAATTGGATTTTTTTAATTCTATTGCTCGTCTTGGTACTGATGGAGGACAGGGACCTAGGAACCAGTAGTATACTGGGGTCAACAAGGTGATTATGCTAGACTTAGTTCGAAATGTAGATGAGAACCATCACAACCTAAACACACTTTTGCAAATCTTTCACCTCAATCAACTAGGTTTACTCTGGTCTCTGACCTCAAGCTTACCAACATCACCCTAGGATTATCGGTAAGTACCTAATAACCTTTCCTTGACTTTAGATTCAATAAAAATTTTAAATATAAGGCCACGGTGGAAAATACTCGTGTTGTTACATTGATGGGCCAATGGATGAGGAGTTTTAGCAAATGAATTTGATAGGTATAAGTTGATGGCAAACATCGTATGCAGGTGCAAAGTTACACAAAATGTCACTAATTCATACCTGTTGAGATGAATGTTGAAATTATCAACGTAATTCCACCAATTTTTAATTCAATCTGTACAGATTGGTGGTGAATTTATATGATCCCCAGTCTAGATAATGTTAAGAGACTAGTAGGTTAATACTATTATTTTCAGCAACCTAACATTTGGTTAGCCTTTGATTGATTTAGTTGCTGAATGCTGTTTTGGGATGAAACTTGATATATCCTACAACGAAAAAATAGGCTTGTGGAGTTCATGCTTCACTTAAAATCATATGTTAATGATGTATTTACCAAGAAGATTTCATTGGATGGAAATTCCAAATAATAAGATTTCATCAGAAATCTACATCAGAGTAAACATTTGAAGAAGTGCTTAAAAATTTAAACAAGACACTGTAAAAAATTGTTGTTTCTGAGAAAAATGTCCATCATGGTGAAAAATTAAGAGTCAAAAATTAGTGACGCCACACATGGTTGTTGAATGCAGTTCAATGAGATTGTAAGCAGAATTTAGATTTTCTTGGACATGTTTATATTACATGAATACAAATCTTTTCTTGTAAAATTGTTAAATTTAAAATACACGTCGTGTATTTTAAATTTAACTGTTTAAAATTTAAAAATAAGTTTAATTGCACTTGTTTTAATTTTTATTTTGAGCTCTATGAGTGTTTTGTGTATTTCAGTGAGGAGGGCGGAACTTTTTTTGCATTCCAAATAGGTATCAATCAAGCATTGGAAAAATTCCAACTTTTGTTTTGTTAACATTAACTAATATTTTGGTAATATGCAAAAAGAAAAAAAAATTCACGGCGATTGGAGCACTGGAATAAAAGTTTCCTCAAAAAAAGAGCAGTGTTGAGCCATCTTTTAAGGATAAGTTTAATTACGTAATACTTGTAAATAAAGGTTCCCCGATAAAATAAGTCTGAGGGTGCAAAGTCCGGGGAACGTGGTGGATGCAGCAGACCTTTCTAGCATAGTTCTGCAATTTTTTGATAAGTTCCCAAAGCACCATATAGCCTATTATTATCATGATGCAATATGATGTTTTTGCTATTGAGCATCGCTGGTCTTTTTTTTTAATTGAACTGCTGTCTTTAAACAGTTGCTGATAATTCTTCTCTAAATTGAGCTTTTCATTTAGTTTAATAAAGCTCATACAGTATTGGTCCTAAAATGTACACAACATTGTCTTATTCAAAGTTAAATTTGGCTTAGAGGTGGAAGGGCTAGTTTTTCAAGGTTCAAAATATGCCCCTTTCCTTACAACGTTTTCTTAGGTAATTCAGTAGACCATTCTTTTGGAGTATTCGAATGTATTTGCGTGTTTTTTTTTTTACTATTTGATATTCGAATATTTTTTTCGAAATAATCGAACAATTTTTTAAAGGAAAAGCCAAGTTAAGCTTTGTTGCAAAATGTTATTTAAATATTATAATTTTAAAAAAATATATTGTTATTAAAAAGAAGCAAAAATACAAAAAAAAATTCTACACATTTTCATAGGATTGATGTGGAGAAACGAAAAAAACATTTTTGTATGGATTTTACTTTGCGTGGCATTATTATAGTTGGTTTTTAAAACACGGTCTGTTAAGTTGATTATAAGTGGTTCGTAAAATGTAATAAATTTACTATATAAATGTTACTTAATCATAATCAATACTTAAAACTGCTCCATGAATTTTACATCTACGGTATTTTTAGCGTTATAACGCTAAATGGCTATAGCAATTTAGTCTTAAAAATTCGAGGTACTGAAGTTTTGTTAGAAAAAACGAAAAAAAAATTGGTGAAGCCACATGTGGTAAGTGCACCACGAACATAGGATGAAAAAGTTCAACCGCTGCTATGATCAACTATTTGAAGCTACGGCATAACATATTGATATTTAAATCAGGATCAAGTGAAAATTATGGACAAGACAATATTCTCAACAAACAAAAAAAAATCTTTAAAGGAAATATCATCTAAAGCTGCGGCTGTTAATGGAATGCCGATCACAAAAATGAGCAAATCTCATGATAATGCCAGTGACGTGTAACAAAAAATATTAGAAGCCCAAAAAAGTCCGACAACTACTTCAAAGTGTATCAGCAACTTTTACCAAGAAAAATGTACTGAACTTCAGAAAAGTTTTTTAAAAATTAAAAAATTACGGTGGACGAATGAACAGATTGCGCTATTTTACGTTATGCAAACGTAATAGCTCATGCGGCTGGAGTAGACTCAAATTCCATGGAATTCTGTTGTAGTTTTGACGGAAATAATTAAGTTGCCATATTTATGCATAATTATGCAGGAACAATTAAATATTTGGGTGAAGCTATGTTGGCACACCTTGGAGTTTTCTTAAAAAATAATGTTATTGCATCAACTAACAACGCAGCAGTCATAATGAAAAAATATAGCAATATGTTAGGTGTTTTAAATCAACTTTGCCATAATCACGCGGCAATTTCATTCGCTGTTAAAATTACGGAACAAATACATCCACAAAAGTTTATAGATGAGGATGTTAATATTAACAACGATGCTACCTCATCTTCACCTGATGCAGATGATTTAATCGAAATGACGTCACAAGTTGGATTGCAAAAAGAACTCTAAAAAGAACTGCAAAAATAACTCCAAAATGCAGTTACTTCAATTTCAGATCCACAAAACCAATAAAATTATTGCCAAATTGATGAATTGAACCGAAGAAAGAATTTCGTCAACTAGGTTCTTTCAAAAAATGAGAGGGTATGCAACCACATGGTGCTGTAACATAGACAGCGATCTGTCTATGTTAAAGCATCATGTGTTTTGATACTTGAAAGCCCAACGAAAACGTGCATCAATAATATACCAAGGAGAGGGCGTTTCGCTGCACATAAAGAGAAATGTGCAACAATTTCTTACAGAGACCTTCACAAATGATCGTTTTATAGCCATTTTTATCGTTTTGGGGCAATCTAAAACAGTTGGTTTATGCGCCCGGACAACCTTTAATATTTGAAAATCAAAAGGTTTTGATAAGTATAAACACAAGTTTGACTAAAAAATTATCATGACCCCCATGATCCTCCTTGTTCAGAAAACAATTCTTTACCTCCAACGTCTTTCTAAAATCAGCTTATTTTGCAAATCAAGTTTTTTTAATGTTCTGAAGAATTAGACTTCCTGAGAAATTGCGGAAAAAAGTGACCCCCCTACAGACAATTTTAAAAAGTTCAAAAAATTTTTTTAATCTTTCCACATCAGCGCGCGCATGTGTAGGTTTAGCTGCCAAAAAACGAGGAATTGCTGTTGAAATTCCCAAGATCGGAAGTAAGCAATATTGGAAATAATTCAGTATAGAATTAAAAACCGCTGATCAATTTAGTTGCCAGTACCAAAGAGCAAGTTATGGTATTTTGATAACTTGCAACGAATACGTTTAGATTATGTAATAAAACTATAAATTTTTGTAAACTTATAGCTCTGTCAGTTTATCTAGATATTATTTAAAGCTATATGAGTACAATACAAAATTTTCTAGCACAATTTGAGATTGTACTAGGACCTTTTGTATTGTACTCATATAACTGTAAATAAGGCAGCGATTCGCGGACTAATTTTAAGCTAGGTTTCGTGATGGCTTGATTTTCGTGATGGATTTCCAAACTTTGTTTTTGTTGCTTAACGCTCAAGAAACGTCTTAGATTTGAATAAATTGTTAATAAAAAACATTTTAGTTTAAAGTTTTACAACCGAAGCCAAAAGAACTGAAGTTTTAAAAAAAGTTCACGCAGGTCTGCCTGCAAGAGAAGTAGTTTGTATTTCTGGGCTATTTAAACTACATTTTACAAGGTGAAAAAGCGTGACAGTGCCGAGAGAGCCCTGTCTAAATAAAAAGTTTACTGAAAAACTTAAAAAGCATATTGAAAGGAATCCTAATATTCAATGTTGATGAAAGGACAGTCAGAAGAACTCTAAAAACACTTAGAAAAGTCAGTGTGGCCCGACTTTCATACCAACTTCTAACAGAAAGAGCGATCAATGAAGCTTTTGAAAAAGTTGCTTCGTCAATACCTTCAGAACAATATGGCTAATTTCTGGCTCAAAGACTTTTAGCTAACATCTAGCCCATACCTAAATTCCCTTGACTACAGTGTATGGGCCGTAGTTGAGAATAAGGTTTGCAAAAAGGCCCAATCTAGAGTCATGTCACTAAAGTCATCTATTACCTGTGCTTGGAACTCAATTTCAAGAGACTATATAATCAGCACCTGTCAGTCTCTCCATCCTTCGGGCTTGATGTAGTGATCAAAAAAAAGAAGATTTAATTGAATGTTAAGGTAGGAAAAGCATTTATCTTCAACTTTTCTTTTATTAATATCTATAAATATAATTTTTTAGTGCTTTAAAAATTTATTTTGAAAAAAATTTCTAAAAAGTTCGCGAATGTCGCACCCTGTAAATTCAACAAGAATAGTTTTTTTATTTCAAGTGAAAATTTTGACCATCTCTCACAATATCAATAAAAAAAATTTTTTATACTAAATAACAATAAAAAGTAAATACAATAGATTTCTGGAAATACTTAATACATTATAACTATGAATAAAGTTTTTCAAACTAAATCTTGCTAAGTTAGTTAGAGTAATTTTCAACGTGTTAAGTTTTTTTTGCAGAAAATTCCAAGTTTTAAACACGTCATTATTTGTTCTCAGACTTCTTTATATCACACATATCTAAAATTTTTATCTAATAATAAACAAAACCATATTTGCAGAAGAATCTTTGATGCAGATAGAGCCACAGCTTGTGAGTCTCTGCCTCTTCTTATGATTTTAAATATAAATCAACTTAATATTTCACCGTATATCATTTTTGTACAGGCATTACATCAGAAAATATAGTCACATTATTAAAATAATTGGTTTTGCAAAATAAAGCATCAGTTGACATTTCAATTAAAGTTTTTTCATATACTAACCATTTGGAGCAACCAATCGACTTAAAATCATTGATTTATGGTTCCACTTCACACTTTATCATAAGCGTATCATCCATGCTGATGTAACCGGGATAAGCCATGGTCTGAGGTATTAAACAAGCGAATCTCTTAGATTGTGAAATCGGCTTTGAAAACAATTCGGAATTACTTGTGGGCGGATGAATAAAAAAAGACTTGTGATCTCTTTTTTGGCTTTGGTCAAGAAGGGTGAGGGTAACTTTTTTGGAAAAAGGCCATTCCAATATGTTATCGTATTCTCCTTTCATTATATGAAAGAACAAAGTAATATGTGTGCCTTTATGTTCGCCCAAGCCATTTAAATAAATTTGTAAAAAATGTTTATAACCAAATGGAGCAGAATAAAATGGGTTGCTACATATATCTTTCTCTTTCAATGATTTTTTAGCCTTTGCAACTCTGTTGCCAAAGTCATCCAAAGACCATATAAAAAATTTTTTTACAGCTCGAATTTCTAAGCCGCAAATACTATTTTTAATTTCACCGACTTCGTTATCGAGACAACAAATAAAGTCTTGTGCAGAAGTAATGTAACTCTTTAGTTGCGCATTCCCTTTCTCTAGATCAGCAACTTTCTTCTCCAAGATATCAATTTGTTTCTCTTGAAAACCTTTTTTTTTTTCAAGAAGCATAATCTTGTCGATAGCCAAGGATAGGTGATTACTTAATGAAGAAATATTATGAATATCTCGTTGAGTTTGTATACCCTATAAGAAAAAAAAAAAAAAAAAAAACGATCTGCAACAAACCAAGTTTAGCAACAAACACTTAAAAGAGCAAATTAAAACTGCATTTTATGTGAAAATTTCTTTCACGTTTTTTTTTTTTTTTTTTTTTTTTTTTTTGAGACTTTTTCTATGACGTATGTATGTAATGAGAAGCAGTAGTGATCGACCGGAATTCGGTTCGGATCCGGTTTCCGGCCAGAACCGAAATTCCGGTTCCTGTTACGGTTATATTTAAGATTTCGGTTCCGGCCGGATTTCCGGGTCAAAATGCTACTGAAAATATATATTATAAAGCTTTATTTAGCATAATACCGTTATTATCATTTTGATAAAAATGATTAAAAAATTTTTTAAATTAGTAGTTAAGCTTGAGAATTAATGTAAATAAAATTTGGCTTTGTTTGAAAACTAATTAATTTTCTTGTTTAAATTAGTTTTAAAATAATATTCATATCTTGTAATGTTTTTATCGCTATTATTTGAGCTGAACTTACACCATTCTATTCTTACCAGCTCATTTTGTTAAACATATTGTCATGATCCAAATGGATAATTTTGAACCTCCTAAAGATAAATTGGCTCCTTTAGCTCAAAGTCTAACGACAATGAAAAAAAATTCCATTTTTTTCGCACATTGTAAAAATTATTGCGCAATTTCGAACAGGGGAAAATGATTAATGTGCATTTGACAATCCAAAAAATCATTTAAGTGTTAAAGGGTTTTTTTGGATTGTCCAATTGCTTCTCTATGCTTTGGGTTTCGGAAAAACTTAAAAAAAATGTAAAATTTTAGTTATTTTTACTACATTAATTTTTGTTTAAATTAGAACAAACTTTTTAAAAATATATTTTCTATTTTCGGTTCCGGTTTCTGTTACTGTTCCGGTTTGGATTTTCTTTCGGTTCCGGTTACGGTTAGAAATATTTAGAATCTATTACGTGTTTGGTTCCAGTTCCGGCAAAATCTCTGTTCCGGTCGATCACTAAGAAGCAGAGAAATAACCAGGGCCGTTGAAACGAGTTTTAAAGTGGAGCGATGCACCTACAGTGGCAAGTGCACATCTCTATTTTAAAGTGTCAAGATAGTTAAATTTTTTCTTGCTAAGCTATAAAATCCCTCCAAAAAAGAATTGTTAAAAATTTTTAGAATGGTTAAAGATTTTGTGAAGCACTGTAAAGCTACAGTGAAAGATTATGTACTATCTTCTAAGATAACCCCAAGAATCGCATGAATATCTTTAAAATCTACTTTCAAGTTAAAAACCATTAGAATATTTTGACGCTCTCTCCAATTTTAGCAATCGGCTTCAGTCTCTCGACTATAGTAATGGGTTGCTTAAGAGACACAAAGTAAAAATTTTAATGTTTACCCATCCGAACCATCAAAATTAAAATTTTATGATACTGCTCCTGTAAAGTCAACCCTGCTAAGTCCTGATAGTACATGTCTATATCCAAAGGTCCCAAAATATACAGTAGCGTTTTAAAACTAACGTTGAAATATCATCTCAACACCAGAGAAGAATCTCATCTCAATCTCATCAAAAATTTTTTCCAGAAAAGAACAAAAAAAAAAAAAAAAAGAAAGCGCTTTAACGACGCCGGTAGATAAAACCAACTCTTTTTAACGACGCCGGTAGATAAACCAACTCTTTTTAACGACGCCGGTAGATAAAAAAAAATTTTAACAAAATCCTTAATCTTAAACAGATTAAATATATTACGTAGGTATGCAATTTTATAGACTGCATTGAAAAAAATTCGTTTACATTTAACATACCTTAAAAAGGCACCCGAGTTTTGAAAACTCGCAAGGTTGAACCGTAATCGGACAATCGTTTTCAACATGGTGAGTCATCT
Source organism: Hydra viridissima (assembly GCF_058129835.1). NCBI lineage: Eukaryota > Metazoa > Cnidaria > Hydrozoa > Anthoathecata > Hydridae > Hydra > Hydra viridissima. The sequence continues at coordinate 17,237,296 of NW_028324305.1, forward strand.
GCAATAGAAAAAGATTAAGATTCGCACCTCACAACTGATTTTAAAAGAAAAATAATTTAAAAATTCGAGTAACTACCTTATTTCGTTGTATGTTTGTTATTCCACATTTGTTGACGCACTCCAGGGGTTGGTTCGGACATTCGTTCAAATGGACCTGAACATTAGAGAATTGCGCATGTGTAAATTTTCAACAAATTGAAAGATTTTTTCTTTTTTGTAGAATTTATTAACCTAATTTTTAGCCTAAAATTTACCAGCAAATACTCAAATTGAAATTTCTCTTCACAGCATTGACATGTAATGGAGCGGAAATTACATTGAAACTCCAAATGCTTTACAAGATCTTTACGCATTACAAAAGTCTGACATTGTTTGTTTGGACACAACACATCTGCAAAGGCGCATCCTTTAAGATGGCTCTAAAAACAAACAAAATAACCTAACGTTTCATGAAACCTTCAATTTGCAACCTGCAAGTCTTAACGTGATTACATGCATCGATCACAATTTATTTGACCTGTTTCAAGTTTTACAAAATCAATAGAAACTTCTTTCACAGATTTTACACTTACATCCAGTAAGCTTAGTTCGCCAATCCAGTCACATTTGCGTTCAAAATGGCGGCACTTTACTTCCAAGCACAATATTGCTCTGTTTGCAGCCTTATCCAGAAATACCTAAATACAGATAAAAAAATATTTTGATTTTGCATATATATACACACACATTATGCATAATCTTTGTGCTACAAGAATTTACTTGAAATATATTCTTTATACAAAGGTGAGTAGAACCTTTTTTTGTAATAAATAATGTAACTGTTACAGAAATATTGTCATCTAAATTGACCCACTTTCATCTAAATTGACAATTGTTATCTAAATATTTAAAATGTGAAAAAAAAAAATTTTTATGTTTTGATAATAAAAAAAAAGGGTTGAAGAGTAAGACTGAGTGTTTAAACATGAGTAGTAATTGTGGCATTACACTAAGAAGGTTATACAACGCAAAAATTGCTTCAAAAACAAATGTTTCTTAAAGAGCAATCATGGAAGCGTTGCAAAGAAAGGGCTATAGTGGGTTTAATAATAATCATCATTGATCCTCACAGGTCCCGAAATTCGAGAGCAACTCAAGTCCATTCGTGAAACACCAGTCTCTGTTTTAATGGTGCAGCAAAGCCTGCGTAATTATGGTTTAAAAGGATGCGAAAGATTTTGTTCACGGATGAATCAAAGTTTGGAATTTTTGAAGGATGATGTCAACAATATGTTCGACGTTTAGTCGAATGCATGATTAATCAATGTGTTAGTCCAACAGTCAAAAATGGTAGAGGGTTGGTCATGTTCTGGCGATGCTTTACTGGCAACAAAGTTGTTAATCTTGTGCAAATTGAAAGCAATATGGACGAAAAAGAAGTGTACCACAAATTCCTCCAATAACACGCTTTTCCATGTGGGAAACGGCTTGTGGATCGCTGATTTTTGTATCAGCAGGACAACGATCCCAAGCACAGTTCCATATTATTTCGGAATTACATTTTCGCTAAAGTAAAGCAAAGAGAACTTCATTATAAGGAATGGCCTCTTCAATCTCCTGATTGTAACCCGATAAAGCTGCTGTGGGGGAGTTGGAGATAAAAGAAAGAAAGAAAAGAAAAAGAAAGAAAGAAAGAAAAGAAGAAAGAAAGAAATAGTTTAGGCCATGTCGCCAGTGTCAAATTGCGAAAGAAAAAATTTGTTTTTATGCCTGCATTTGCAAACTATTTCGTTCTTTTTATTCAATAAGTTTAATAAGTTTCGTCATGATATTTTAAGTTTCGTCATGATATTTTAAGTTTCGTCATGATGTTTTTCGTCATGATATTTTTTATTCAATAAGTTTCGTCATGACGTTCCTTGTTGAAACCCTTTATAATCATGTACTTCTCATGCAGGTACGGCATGCAACTTTTTGTGGCCGGATTGTACGGTTCGCAGTGCATAATAATTTTCCACTTAACAATAGGTGTAAAATTTTCTTATATTTTCCATATTTCTTTAGATTTGAATTTTAAATTTTAGAATTCCGTTCGTACTTGTACTTTTCAATGTTAAAAGATTTTAGGTCGTTTGCATACTTTAATTTGAATGGTGTTTCGCTGATGCCGTAATATGTTTTTTCTTTTATTTCTGGGTTGCTGGAGGTGACGATGGCTTGGCAAACTATGTTTCTTGTATGGCAGTTCTGATGTAAAGGATACTTTGTAATATCTATTTTTTCCTCTAATGTTGTTTTTTTTTTTTTGCAGTTTTTGTTTTGGCTGTGTGAATTTATAATGTTTTTTTCTGCTTAGCATGCAGCTGTAAAGGTGAGTTTCCACTCATCCGTTTTTTGCTACGGGAAAGGGAAAGGGGTGGGAAAGTTAATCACTTGAGCATGCGCAGTGATTAATTTTCAAAATTAAATTACAAACTGCGCACGCTCACGTGATTAATTTTCCCGTCCCTTTCCCTTTCCCTTTCCCGTAGAAAAAAACGGATGAGTGGAAACTCACCCTAAAATTTAAGTACCATACATAGCTGTTGTTTCTTCGTTATATATATATATATATATATATATATATATATATATATATATATATATATATATATATATATATATATATATTCGTATTATTTGATGTTTTCTTATATATAATAATAAAAAATTATCAATTAATACGAATTCTTTTAATACAATTTTGGGAAAATAAGTATTGAGCTTTTAAAGAGATAAAAGGCTCTTGAAATTGTTTTTACTTTAAAAATTATTGAGAAAGCTCAATATTTACTGAAAATTCGTAAAATTAACTATTTTTCTAGTTGTAGTAACCACAATAATTATAGTGATCATGAAAAGCTCACCTGTTCTTTGTTGATTTTTTGTCTGTCAAGAGGACAAAATATGATTCCTTCTTTTCTAAAAAAATAATCTAAGCAAATTGGTAGTTAAATTTTCAATTAACACTGTTTATTTTGCTAAAATATTTGCGAGAAAATGTTTTGAAAATGAATTTTGAAGATGAAGATTTGAAGATGTAAGATTTGATGATTTGAAGACGGAGAAAATTAAAAAAAACTTTTTTATCTGCGCTGACTTCGAAACACTTTGATCAATTTAGGATCATAAAATATTGCTTGTTAAACGGGATTAAATTTTTAAAAGTAGAAAATACTTTTTTGTCATAGTTCATTTGAAATTTAATTTTTCAAAAAAGTTTCTTTTTTAATTTGGAAAGATCACTTTAACAGTTTATAACTTTGCACATAAAAAGCTTTAAGTTTCTGAAGGTCTCTTAAGCATCTGAGATATTTGTGGTTTGGCTTCTATTGGTTGGGGGATTAAGATAGAGACAATAGAGAATGGAGAATGTGTATGACTAAGACAAGTGTTATTTAAAAAAACTGTTAAATAGCACGTAATTAAAAAAAAAAACAAAAAAAAAAACTAAAGAAATATTAACTTATAATTTTAATCGTAAACAGCAAAAAAGACGAAGAAAAAGAGAAAACTTAAAAATATTACAAAAAAAAGAAAAAAAGGGCTTTGTCTGAAAAATCCAGCAAGGGGTTATCTCCAAAATCAAAATGCCGAAAATCTCTCTCTCTCATTTTTTTACTGTTTCTAGTTTTTTTACGCAACCATTTAAGGCTTTTATAGTTTGAGCTATAAAACCAATTTTACCTTTCTAACTTATGGAAGCATGACTCGCAAAACCGATGACCGCATTCTTCAGTTTGGACAGGTTGACGTAAAGCCAAGCAGCAGACTGGACATTTAAAATCATTTGGAAGAGCGTGAACAAACGCTTCATCAAATCCACCAAACTGGCTTTCAGCCTTTGGACTTTTTTCAACTAATTGGTCAATTAATGTGCATGTCTCCTCATTTTCATTACACGAACCAGCTGAATGCTCTTCAAAGTATGAAAATATTGAAGGTGAAATATCAATTTTATCAAAAAAAGACATCGTCATTTCTATAAACTGTTCGCAAATTTATTTTAAAAAAGATGTTAAAAACAAGAAGAGATTAATAAGCGTCTTATGTGCTTTGTTTCAATAAAATCTAATAGTTGTGAATGGAATGGAATCTCTATTGTTAAATAAAAATAAAGCGAGTTGTTTTAAGGACCATATAAAAAATGCTGAACAAACACTTTTATGCTAAAGTTGAGAATAAAAAGTATTGTGTATAAAGCACACTGTTTTCTTTATTACTAGATTCAGTCATGTCTTACCCAACAGTGTGCAAGTCAAAGTTCTTAGAGGAATATTAAAAAAAAAAAATGAAATTACGAGTATTAGTATAAAAATGTAATTGATAGCAATAACTACAAAATCCAGAGCCAGCAAACTAGTACCACCTACAAAAGTCTAATTAGAAGAAGATGACGATGTAGCTTGTTGAAGGCGGAGATGAAAGTTATTGGTGTGTCAAAAATTATTCTGATTAAACCTGCCATTTTCTCCATTTCTTTTGTTAAAAAGTAATATATTAATTTTTTTTTTAAGATTTTTTATCTTACGGATTCTTTGGACGAAAATTTGTCAAAGAATGGATGCATGGGCTTGTTTACTAAGGCATCTCATACTTTTCAAAAATCACCTTTTTTTACCATAAACACTAGGCCCCAAGTAATTTTTTTGCTCGAAGGTATATAAATGTAGGATCTGTCAAAAAAAAAACTCATATTATAAAGTCTTCATTTGCAAAAATGGACTTTACTGCTTCATTTTCTAGACAAAAAAATTAGCATTTGGCGAAAATAAAGTTGTTGCGACCGCAATATAAAAACCCATTACACTTCTTGATAAAATCAAACTTTTTAACAAACGCAAAACATAGTTTTACAAATAGTACTTAAAATTATTTTAATAAGAGGTTCGACTTATCTTTATATTTATATATTCTTCGTGTTTCGATCTTTTTGTAATTATTTATTTTAACCCACAAATATATTGCCAAAGTAAAAGAGATATTTGACAATGAGTATGAAACAGTATGAAAACACTAATGGTTTAAAAACAATAAAAAAGGAAGCATGTTTAACTTAATTGGTAATATAGAATTTTTTAAAATAAATATATATTAGCATTATCTGAATATTATAGATAATGCTTTAATAATATTATATTACTTTAATAATACTATTATTAATGATTTCTTATAAAAAATTTATCATTAATAGTATTAATAATATTGATAAATAATATAATGATAATATTTTATTTCCAGAGAAAAGGAAGAGCTTTTATCTTCTAAATCAATATTTTTTAAAAAGTATTTCACTAGTTAATTTTATATGGTGGTAAAGTTATATTTAAGTTCATTGTTTATGATAGCTGTACTTCAAATACAAATCATAATAGAGATGTTATCTATTGTTTAGAGGTTAAATTTTAAAAAAAGTTAGGATAGATAATATGTTCACTTAACACAAATAAACTTTGCCTTCAACATCTAATAGAAGATAGTAAGACAACCTCAGAGATCCCTAAAAAAGTTACTTTCCAAGGTGACTGAAATGGAAAGAAATTACAACTTCCAGCCAATATCTGTAAGTCCTAGTTTAATTGAACTTCATAAAGAAATAGTAAATGAGTTATCTTCAGATTAGAAATATGTCTATAAACAATACCAGATATTAATTTTAGGAACTCTTGCTGCAAGTTTGACAAACCAAAAATCCAGGCACTATGGTCTATTCAAGGTGATTCAACAAAGGTTCTTCCTTATTTTCATTGTGAGTATGCAAACATGGATAAGAGTGAGATGAACTAAAAAATCATGAATTAATAGGTTTATTGTATCAGTTTACTTCCCTATGTGGTTGCAAATCAAAGTGAAGCATAGCTGGGTAGAGAGAACACAACACACCCTGAACCAATTCGCCCATATAAAACTTCAAGATGAAAATGTACTATCTTCAGCATGGTATTGTCATTCTAAAAGCTTATTACAAAGTTTACTTTGCAGCCAAAAAGAGTGAAAGGAAATTTGATGTTAACAAAATTTTTGAAACTAGAAAACATCAGAAAATGGGAGTCCTCACTCTCCCAGAGCATACAAGATTCCTAACTTAAACTTGCATGCAACCACATTGACTGACCTAATAAGATGAAAAGAAGCCTTTAAACCTGTCAAATGAATAATAGTGTAGAAAATTTCTGATTGTCCTATGCTATTTCCATATTTCTCTGTTCACACGAAGAGGACAGTTAAGAAGTAAAATTAATTTTCATTATGCTTAATAATATGTTAAAATTGATAAAAGTTTAAGAAATATTTATCGTCATGAAAGTAGTTTTTAAATGATAAGCTTTTTTTAGTTAACTGCTGCTTTTGAAACCATCTTTCGTTTTGAGAGAAAAGATGGTTTTATCTGAGCAAGAGCAGAAAATAAAGCAATAAACCCTCTTTTTAATAGCAAGAAGGACATCTCTCCATTTCAGCATTTACTTTAGTCATTTTTAGTGCCTATAACAGAATGTATTATAGAGATATTTAGATATTAAGATATATTATTAGAGAGAAAATAATTTAATTTTTGTCTTTTAATTTTTATAAGCTTGATATCGTATTGTAGAATAAGCATTTATGAAACCTGGCACCTATACAGAGAATATGAAGGGGGGCTTATACACCACTCCAATTTTTCCAAAAAAATCTTTATTTATTGACATCCAATATGGTAAAAAAAAAAAAGCTTTTATACTATCTGTATGGGATAGTCTTACATATGGTAAACTTTGCTCCCCCCCTCCCCATTTGAGTTAATATTTGAAAATTAAGGTCTATTTTTGCAAATGTTGCTTTTACTTTGATAAATTTATATATGCCACCCCTTAATGTGTGTACCTAAAGGCAAAAAAATCCTTGGGACCGACTTTGTTAATGAAAGTTGAAAAGTACGGGATGCCCTATTGTTTACTCCTTATCGACAGCAGGACAACTGTGCCAACTCTTTTACCCCAACTTTAGTTAGATCGTAATCGCATGTAAAAGATTTGATACTTTGAAAAATGATTCTTAGTGCTTCTTATCTTGCTTCCATTGATACCCTGAAAATTTTCAAAACTATATACCAATGTAGTATGATTCCGTAATCCGGCGGTTGCTCTCATTTCTTTGGTATCAAGAACTCGCTCAGATATTTAATTACAAGACGTTTGACAAGAAATAGAAACCCATGTTTTTTGGCTAAAAATATGCTGTGGTTTTGCTTTATGAATTTTAATGTACGATTTGTGTCCAATATACTCACGTTTCTTCATATTTGCTTTATCGGAATTGGTTATGATTTTTACTAGGAGACCTAAATGTAAATGTTCTTAGCGTAATTGATGAAAAGACGCTCAAAGTTTTATGAAAAGAATCCATTCTGGTTATGAAGCGAATTTTGTCAGAAAAGTCTGACACTCTACATTAGGGATGGCAATTTCGGGATCGCGTACAAATTGTTGATCCCGTAATCCCTGGATTTTTTACAAAATATTCCCGGGATTTCGGTAACGTAATATAAAAAAAAAAAGGTAAAAATAAATAGGGATTAAGCTATTAACTTATTTGTACTTTATAAAGTCTCTAGTAAGTATAGTCTTTGTTAAAATATTTGTTTCATTGGTGTTTTTTTCTTTGCAATGTTTTAATTCCTTTAATGACGAACTTTCGGCTTCATTTTTAATTCCAAATCGTCGCATGAGAGTTAGAGATTTCTATCTGCGTTTTTTTTTATTATCATTAGAATTTATTAATAAAAGTTTTAACTAACAATTAATAAAAGAAAAAAATTAAAAATCATATAAATAATATTATCAGTTTATTTATGAAAAATAAATAACAAAAAAGACGTAAGGTTTTAATTATAAAAAAAGACACGAATAAAACATTTAAACTTAGAACGATTGAAAGTTAAATTCTCACAACAACAACAAATATTCGATAGAACTCTATAATTTTTATGCGACGAAACTTATGCGTGATTCTCAAAAATTCTTCAACTACGGTTTAAATTAATGAGGTTTTCAAAATACAGAAGGTTTGTTAAATAAATAAAATTTTTTGCAGCCATTCAAAGTGGTTATCGTTTTCACAGTAAAAAATTCAGTTAAAGTTATAAATCTGATAAAGAAACGTATGAAATAGTTTAAGAATTTTAGAACTTTAAAAAAATAAGAACTTAAGCAAATATCATGACGAATTACGCTTCAGACGTTAGCTTGAACTACAAAGCCCAAACAGTACAAATCTTATATGGAGACATTTCTTAAGAGGAACAGACGAAACAACCGTGTGCAAAGTTAGTACATGCAAAAAAATTTTGAAAATTGCTGATGGTTCAACAAAAGGTCTACATTCCCATTTACTGTCTAAACATAAACTTAAAGTAACATCGCATAGTGGCGTAGCTAGGGTTTCTGGCGCCCAGGGCAATGGTGAAAATTGGCGCCACCCTGAACCAGACATGAGAACTAAAAAAAAAATACTTAATGATTAATTTCTTATTTTAATTCGCATGTCTGGTTCAGGGGCGGGCGCCTTATGCTTGAAAGGTTTGACAAGTTAAAATATTGTATTAAAAAGGCATTTCTAGATTTAAAATTGGATTCCAATTTTGATGATTCAATTGAAAAAAAATGAAAAATGAACCATATATCAGATTTAGTAGTATTTTTGACTCCCGTTAAAGCAACTGAAGTAGAGACGCAACTGTGGAAGCAATTGTCGACGAGACGCAACTTTAATTACAGCTTACATTGCATTGGAGTTTATGTTGACCAAAATAAAACAATAACAATCCGAAATTGGAAAGCAATTGTATACCGCTTTGAGTCACCGAATTAAAGAAAGGAAAACATCATTAATTAGCATAGTTTATTATTTTCATAATCCCCAGGTTACTTTATCGAAAATCCCAGATGTCAAATAAAAAAATTATAATAAACCTAATAAAGCGTCTAAACTCGGCAGATATAATTACATCAGCAGATGTGAATAGTGATGGTGATGATCAACTGAACGAGGCTTTGTCAAGCAAGAAGTGTGATAATAAGTTCTTAATAAAACTATTAGTGAAGAATTAAATGAAGTTATGGGAAAGGGATTGGCAGCAACACAGAAGTTATACTTTTTACCTATAAGGTAAAAAGTATAACTTCTAAAATTCAAAAAGAAATCCGTTGTTTGAAAGTGGTGCCACAAGAGATAATCTTCAAAAAAACATATGATTATATATTATCTATATGGCCAATAATTGTGGAGTCCGAACGAGCATTCTCAGCGGCTGGGTTTTTATACTCAAAAAAATCGAACGCGATTAAACGACGAAATGATGGACGCTTTCAGTTTTTTTAGGTGGTACTTGCAAAAATAATTATAATTCATGTATACTCATATATATTCATATTATTTTTAACTATTATTTTTATTTATACTGTGTTATCTTTTTAATGTATTTTTTTGTAATTAAAGTTATTTAGGTTCAATAGTAAATGAATTTTTTTAGTTAACTAAAATAGCTCATTTACTATTGAACCTAAGTAATTTTAATTTACTAATGAAAAGTAATTTTAGTTATAAAACGAATAAAATGAATAATTTTTCAGTGTGTGATGAAAATATGTTTATCATATTTCAGTGTACTTTAAAATTTGTTCTTCACATTCTTCTTCACCATTGTTTCTGTTTTCTGTTTAATCCCGGAATTTCCCGGGGATAAATTTCTCAATCCCGAAATCCCGGGTTTGAGAATGTCCGGGATTTTGCTTTCCCTACTCTACAAGAAGACTATGGGTTTCAAAAAAGATTCAAACAAATCCAAAATAATTAACGTAGTTAAGTTACTCAGTGCACCTTAGAGGTATAATTAGAGATACAATTAGAAGTACAATTAGAGGTACAATTAACAAATCAATTATTGTTTCCGTTTTGTCCATCATTCTAATCTTAGGAACTTTATGATACTGTTTTAAGAGGAAAATTTACCCCAATTGGGGATATTCAAAATAACTATGACTTCCGGATTTAGGCAGGAGATGAAGTACTGAAGAATTACTTAAAGCTTCTTTAGTTAATGCCTGATTTTAAAGGCTTATGTATCAGTTGGTTTTATCAAAGTTGCTGATAAATCCACAGACTTGAAACAAGCATATGTTCTTTGAAATTTGATTTGGGAATTAAGAGCAAGAGATGCAGGACATGAAATGGTTTCAATCCGTAGCCATCGTGAAATGATGACCAGATATCAAGGCAAAACGACACTACTTCAGCTTCTAAATAAGACCAACTTCTCTTTGGAAGAAAGGCAAATTTTTTTTGTGTGTGTGTTAGATGTAGTAAGCTTCTGTAGTATTTTTTACTAGTAAGCTTCTGTAGTATTTTTCACTAGTAACTTTGTAATTCAGAACAAAGAGAGTATGATACTTTGAAAAAAGAGAGTGTGGAACTTTAAAAACCCTGCATCATTGTCAACTAATTAGAAATAATATATGGGCAGTCTGGGCACAGTAAATTAAGGGGCAAAGTTAATCAAGAGCATTTTTAAAAAAATTAGTAGTGCTTTGCTCTTGCTGATTTCATCATTTTATATAAACCATCTTTATCTCTACATCTTTGCTACTTTAGTTTTAAGTATTATTCCTTACAATATAGAAATTTTGAACTTTCACTAGTTTTGTTATGTAGTTCACAGCATTTAAATTTTACATTTTCAAAATTAAACATTAAGATTTTTGATGGTAAAATTATCTTATTTACTATACACAAGGAATCTGTGTACAATGAAATATTACTTTTAGTCTTCTAGTCAGAATAAAATTTTTAATTGAATTCACAACTTGACACACTGTTTACTTTTTTTTGTCACTTTTTAAATCTTTGTAACAAACTATTGTCAAAAAAAATTTTTGCTTGGTTTGTATTTCAACGCATTAAAACGTCATTAACTTTTTCACCTGAATTTAAATACAAGCTCTTTGTATTTTAATAAGCTACTGATAATTCACTGCACCCCTGGATGTGATTTATTGTTCCCCAGTTCTAGAGAACAGTGTCCGGGATACAGTAAATCACATCTGTACTGTAAGGTTGGGCTCAGTTTTTTATTTCAGTCAAACTTTGTGTAATTGTGTTCGAAAAACCCAACCTCCACAGCCCTAAAGCTAGACTATGAGTACGATAGAAGAGCCAAACCAGACATACAACTGGTTAGAATTTAAGCTGTAACGTTTTTCTTCTTGAATATTTGATGAACTAGGTATGTATAATGTCAATTGTTTCAAAAAAAAAAATCACAACAGAACTCATATATCAAATAGAATAATTCATTAGATTTAATTTTCAATACTTTGTGCATAATTCAAATTCAAAATACAGGACAGCCTAATAGATATTACATTAATTAGCAATATTACTTAAAAAAAAAGCTCAAATATAAAATAATTTTAAAAATAATATATATTCACTACTTTATAAATCTTCAGTTTAAATCTAATTTAAAGTTTTTCATCATGGAAATTAAAACAGTTTTGTGGTTGATGCTGACTTAATAGTTTAAAATTTGCTGAAGCCTTTCTGAGGAAAAATGGTAAGTAAATTCTATTATATTCAGTTTGGGCAAACACCACAAGGCATTTCCCATACTATTTAAAAACCTCATTGAGTTGTTGTGTTACACGAATAAAAGTTGTTCTTTTTGATAATTCTTTCAATTTGGCTGCACCAACATATGTACAAGCTGACCTTACACCACCCAAGATGTCTAGAATTGTATGCTTTACCTTTCCTCGATAAGGGATTTCAACAGATTTACCTTCCGAAGCTCTGTATTCTGCAACTTCTCCAGTATGTTTCTTCATGGCTGTTTCAGAACTCATGCCATAAAATATTTTCATTTGACGGCCATCTCTCTCAATTAATTCCCCACTGCATTCATCATGGCCAGCTAGCATTCCACCTAACATAACAAAATCTGCACCTGCTCCAAAGGCTTTTGCAATATCTCCAGGACAAGTACACCCACCATCAGATACGATATGCCCATTTAAACCATGTGCTGCATCAGCACACTCCAAGACTGCACTGAGCTGAGGATAACCTACTCCTGTTTTTTTACGTGTTGTACAAACAGAACCTGGCCCAATTCCTACTTTAATTATATCAGCTCCTTCTAGCAATAGCTGCTCTATCATTTCACCTGTTACAACATTACCTGCCATTATTATATGTTCTGGAAAGAAACTTCTCACTCTTTTAACAAATTCCACAAAAAATTCTGAATAACCATTGGCAACATCTAAACATAAAGCATTAATTTGGGGAATAGCAATTAAAACTTCAGACATTTTTTTTTCATCTGCTTCTGTCATTCCACTAGTGTATATTACGTATGGTAAAACATCAGGATGTTCCTTTGCAAATGCTAACCATTCTTGGATTGTATAATGCTTATGTATGCAGGTGAGTAGTTGGTACTTTGATAAAACCAGAGCCATTTCAAAAGTACCAATAGTATCCATGTTAGCAGCAATTATGGGAACAACATTATCTGGAAATTTTCTTTTTGAATGACGAAATATGTGCTGCCTGGTTATATCAACATCAGCTCTTGATTTAATTGTACTTCGTTTTGGTCTAATCAACACATCTTTAAAATCTAATTTTAAATCGTTTTCTATATGAGGCATTTCTAATCAAAAGAAAATGTGTCTATTATTCTAAATGAAGTCGTTATGCATGCATAAATATATACATGCATATATACATAAATACAAACAAACATACATACATACATACATACATACATACATACATACATACATACATACATACATACATACATACATACATAAAATAATTTAATCATAATTTCTAATACGTACAAACACAAATATATTTTTTATGCTTACTAATTAAACCTTTTAAAATAAACCAAAAAAGTTTGGCGCTACTGCACTTTCGCACCCCCCTTTTTTTTTTGCAGATTATGATAGAGAATTTTATGCTGATTCAGAAAAATATAAAAACATGGACCTGAAAATCAACGGAAATTGCTCTAATTCGAAGTCAAAGTTGTAAAAATTCCACTAAAAATCCCTAATATTCGCCATTTTTTAAAAATCTTTTTTAAAGTTTTAACGAAAATTAATTACCGTTACATTGCGCAATAAGCAGACCTGGTTTCGATTAGCCTTAACATTATTGTTTTAAAGTATTTTAACGAAAGTGTCATAACGAAATGAAATTAATAAATAGCAGAATCTTAATATGTTAAAGGTAACTTTTCTTTCTTAAATTTCGTAAAGGCCGTTAAACTTAAGGAAAATTTTACGCAAGCTTTTTGAATACGGGAGTCAGTATTTTGAACCAATGATGTAAGGACCAAGATAATGAACCGTTTTTAGTGAAATGAATTTAATATGACATAATGTGCTAGAAGTCATTATGTCGGGCAGAAAGCTTATTGTCAAATAAAAGGAGATTGGCAATTTAAAGATATTTGAAGTTCACCAGATTACAAAGAAACTTCTTCAAAGTCGATATCTTCCTGATCAAAATTATCAATCGAACACAACCTTTTGCTCCGAATAAGAGAAAAAAAGGCATTTGAATAGGGTTCATACATAAAGCAGTTTGCATGATTTGATTCAACTATAGAATTTCTTAACAGAATCTTATTTAAAGATGACTTTTACTGCACTACATCAGGATTTTTACTGTAACCAATTTTGCCTAACTCATGGTTGTACCTGTGACCTTTTGGTTTAACATTTTGATTAAAAAATTAATTTTTAATCATTTCATAAGAGAGTTCAGAAAACATTTTTGCTTAAAACAGTTGCAGCATCAGAAGTCAAACAATTTTTAGATTTTAAAAGGGAAACCATGTCTTGTGAAGATTTTCTTTTCTTCTTAACTTTTGCTGTAAAGCTTTTTTTTTTTTTTATTTTTTCTTTGCAGGTGATACAGATTATGTTGATAGTGTTGAAGATTGGTTGGTTTGGTTAGCACTATCAGTAGTGCTTTCTGGTTGATAATTACGTGTTAAATTACTTTCTTTGCTGGATTAATTTATGTTATATTATTATTATTATTATTTTTTTTTGGACAAAGAATCAAATGTTGGTAGTGGATTCACTGCTGTTCGTATTGATGGGATTTTCCTTTTTGTCTTTTGCAGAAAAAACCAAAATTGATAGCACAGCATTCCATTTTAAAATAGGCTTATGATCATCAACACTTGTACCATTTTTATCTGGGATGCAGTAATTGTTGTCTGATTTTAAAAAATGGTCGCTACCAGTGTTATTTTCGTAAACGAAAACGAAATAAAAACAAAGGTATTTTTAAAAAACGGAAATGAAACAAGAACTTAAAGTTAATGTAAAAAAAAACTAAATAAAAACGAAAAAAAAAAAATTTTTTTATTAGGAGCGATAAGTAGAGATTATCTTCATACTATTTGGGATACCGTATGTAATACATCTTTAGTATTAACTTTTTTATAAGAATGAGTGGTGCTCCTAATTATAGTGGAAGGAAAATAGATAGCGGTACTCATGATTTTTATACTTATTTGCCACAGAAATGTAAAAGTATGTGTATTGTGGACAATAAAAAACGGAAAGTTGGTGGAAAAAATGCAACAATTTTAATTACTTACCTTAGAAACAATCATCCAGAATTTTATAAAAAGTTTTAAGTGACGATGAAAGAGAAATAACAGCTTGGCAAAGAAAAAAAGAACTAAATGATTGAGTTCGCGGAAGTGCAAAAGTACATACATTACGGGAGCTTATTGACAAGAGAAGCAGTAAATTGTCTACAGATTCTGTAGACTATAGTGACTGAGTTCGTGCAGTTCGTGCATGGATTATGTTATCAGGTTGTCCAATGCAGTGAGTGAATATTCGTGGATTTAAAAATATGCCTGTGACAAGATAATGCCTTTGTTCCATGTGAGGAGCATTAATGCTATTGGATTGTGTTTAAAGCTGTAAAAATATAAAGGAATAGTTATTAACAAACACAAAGTAACAAGGCAACAAGTAAATGTACAATACAATTATGCAAGTACTGTACTACGCAAATTATCCTATTGAGAAAATTTAAAGTAAATCTTGAAATATACTATACCAGTGGGGTAAGCTAATTTGTTTAATTTTTTTTCCTGTTTGATTTACGGTCAGCCACACTGAGCAAGCAGTTTAATAAGAAGTTTGAAGATTGCAAGGCGCTAATAAAAGAAACATTTAAGAAAAGTAACATTATGTATAAACTGCTGGTCAAAAAAGGGATTAAGCTCTTCTTACTTGCGTATATCAGTAAGCTTATATGATCCGTCTAATGACTCAACATGTCATGCAACTCTGTCATAGAAGTGCCTCATCCCCGAACAGGACAAGCCATTTCCCAACTTGTTACAAAGTGCTTTAATGACTTGAATTTGTTGGATAAATACTTGTATCAGGGTCTAAATGACCAAAGCTGTGCACATTATGCAAGAAAAAACAATACGTCAAGATGAAGCTTTGCAGAGTGAAGAGTTAATAAGACAAGGTGGAGAACAAAGTGAAGAGAAAGCTATACGAAGACCCACAGCAAGAACAAGCTCTGATATTTATAATGAAAACAGCTTAAATAAATATGGTGATGAAAGAGTAATAGAGAATGAAAATAGCTCTAGTGAAGATGAAGGTAAGAACAGGAAGGGAATGCAGAATATTTTTTGTCATATGCTAAAATGCCTTATGAACCTTTGCCATATTTTGCACACAGTATTCAATTATCAATTAAGCCAGAGTACAAGAACCATTATTCCACTATTTTAAGTAATGAAAAAGACAATATGTAACATAAGAATAAATTATAGTTTGTTACAGAGCACCAATTAATACATGACAACTCTGCACTTTCCCAACTCAATGATAACTCTGCACTTTCGTCTTCCGAAAAGTACTCCGGGATACGTTTACAAGCACGATGATACAAATAATACACACTGTACCAATTGCCTACATATACAATTCCCATCATAATAAAAGACTGGCATAAAAAAAGAAAAAAAAGAAAAAGAAATTACTGAATTTTATAGCCCACTTCAGACGGATAAAAAATTAATTTCAGCTGTTTTTACTCTACAGTGAAGTGCGAAGTTGAAGAATGTAAATTTTTGTGCAGTATTCACCTACCTTTAATACAGCTTACACCTGTAATCAACTCTTGCATAGTGTGCTTAAGATTCTCTAATTCTCTAGTTCTTGCTTTGTTAAACAAGAACTGGAGAATTAGAGAATCTTAAACACACTTTTGGGGACTATTTTTTTTTGTTCCAATTAACTTAACTGAAAATAATTAACCGTTTTATTACTTGTTAATTAGAAAAAAAACTCAAAGTTTTCGAATAATGTTTTTAAGGGTTCAATTCCTTCACTATCAAGAAATGCGAAGCTTCAAAAAACCTTGGCATTTTAAAAAAAGTCCGACTTTTTGATTGGCAGAGTTTCAAAAAAGTTCTGCTTTTTTCAAAAATTACACCTTCGACTTCTAAAAAAGTCAGACTTTTTGGTTGGCAGAGCTTCGGAATATTTATAACTTTGCATTCGGTGTTTCGCGGTTTTTTTACGCGCTAACATGTCCCTGCGCTATAGCTCGCCACCTTTTACTGTAATATTCATAATTCCACTTGAATTATTTCCGAAAAAATATATTTCTATAATTTCCAAGTAGACTTTGATTGCTTTCTGAAGTGATACTTTCGTTCGATAACAACCTTTCAACAAAGCTTCGAAGTTTTCGAAATTTAAAGGATCAGAATATGCGACCGGTATGAGTTAACTGAGGTATTTTAAGGCCAGCGTTTGGACTTTTGGAATTATTGGAGTGAAACAAGTAAAACTTCCCAGCATCACGTTGAACTCTCAGAATTTTTTTTTTTTTTTTGTACACATTTTCGTTAAATACCGAAACTTTCGGTATTTAAGGCTCGAATACTTTCGTTCGAATTTCGTTCGAAAAAACTTCGAATACTTTCAGAACTTTGTTTTTAGAAAAATTTTTATATAATTTTATTAACAAAAATGAAATGTTTAATTTTCTGCCATCAATTAATAAGTTACAAAAAATAATTATTTCTTGTTAAAGTAATGAATTACAATATAAAAATGATGTTCGATGACTTCACAAAAGATGACTATTTAAAAAACTTTTTCTGGCTTACATTTGACATACTCCTTGTTCTTTAAAACTGTGTTTTTTAGTGTAAATTGTGTTCCGAGATGTTCCAACTTTCTTCATTATCTCACGGCGATCTTCTATTTGACTTATTAGTAAATTTTTCGAGATCGTCCGTGTTTTATCATTCGGTCTTATTTTTATAAGATTTTTCATTCCGTACTTTCAAGGCCTTCTCAAACAGGCCACAACAGCTCATTTTCCATAAAATTAGCGAAGGCCGACTTTTTTACGGTTAAAATTATTTTTTATCCTTGCTTTTGTAAACAAACTTCAGAAACAAATAAAGAGCTTTATTAGGACAAAACATTTTGATTAAATTTCGGAAGCAAATATTGTAGAAATTTTTTTTTACGCTTATAAATAAGTTAATTAAAATAAAAATTTAAAGAGTAAACATATAGTTATAAAAATGACTAAATCATTTTTATACTATATGTTTATTTTAGCTGTTTAACATTTGTAATACAAATAATAAATTTTTTGATAAAAACAAACAAATATGTTAACTTTATTTTATTAAAATTATTTTGACTTTTTTTTAACTCAAAGTATTTTTATTTTGAAGTTGAAAGTTTTGCTTGTTTTATTAAAAATTCCTTCCCAAAATCTTCAGAGTGTTTTTTACATTAATTGTTTAAAAAAATGTTTGCTAAAATGCAGCAAACTTTTTTAACACTTCGAACAAGCAATTGAAATTTACTATTGCAGTTAATAAAAATGTCAATTAATCCTCTCTTGCACAGCAATGGTGAAACTTTATTCACAAGTGTCACTTCAAATATAAAAAAACAATAAATAACAAAGTAGACTAAATTGTCAGAAGGTTCTCTTAGTCTTCCCCTGTTCAAAGAACTAATCAAAGTTCCATTTTCTTGAAACATATCAAAGGTGTCTGTTTCTTCTAAAATTGAATGTAATTCCGGAAGTTTGTAAGCAATAAAACCTGCAATATATAAAAGCCCTTTTTTGCATTCATTTGGCAACTGAACCTCACAACTTTCACATATTTACATATTAAACTACACATCAAGTTCACAGTTATCACAATGGTGGTGAGCAGGAGGAAATATTGTAAAATCTGCTTGCTGGTCTATCAAATTACAAGTTTTGTCGATTCTAAATTTTTGAATAACATTTTTGCACAGTTATCAGATATGTGCCACCTGACCCTTGCTGATATTTCCTAAACTGTTTTTCTAGTGCATCTGATTGCATTTGTCCTAGCAATACATAAGATACACCGCAATTCAACAAATACTTGGCACAGCTTGCTAATCTTTTAAAAGTTTTTTGCAAAGCACTCACAGTATCCATTGTTAACTTTTTCTCTCTTAATTTTCAATTTACGCATTTCAAATTTTCAGCAAAATAAGAAATATAGTTCTCTAAGAAATCTATTTGCTAATCATTGACTGAAGCAATAGGCTTTCTTCGAATATCATTTAATCTAATATATAGACCTTTTGCTTTACTGTTGACAATAAGCCATCACTTGACAACTGTTTCAATAAAAAGTGCAGTATCTTTAGCTTCAGGAATTTTTACACGTAATGCTGCAACTGTTTCATCACAAAAAACTTTGAGAACTAATCCATAATTTTGTCGTTCAATTGGTTTTGGTGACTTGATGCCTAATATAACTTGCTTGCTTAGAATCTGTTTCATTATTAATAACATAACTAACACCATTCTCCAGTTGAGAATAATATTTAATAATTCCTTTGTTTAAAAATGAAAATAAATATCTCCAGAATCTTCTAAAGTTATATATATTGAAAACTTTGGTACTGGTCCACAATGTTCATATGATATTAAAAATATATTTTTTTCTTTTTCAAAAAAATAAAATTTTTCTTCACAGTTATTTATCATTGACTTCAAATTTTTTACAATTGAATTAAATTGAATAGCTTCCATTTTTTTAAAGTTTTCGAACTCATCAGGTAAACTATTTCTTTCAGAGCACATTAACCCAGTGACATCTCGTTTTCTAGACACTATTGGAATACAAGACACTGGTATACCTTTAAAGACTGATGGAGGATGCACTGGAACAAAACTACTACCTTTGACTTTTTTAAATTCTGCATCTTTAGGCTAGTGCTGAGCACAAATTCGCTTATAATCTGTAAACACCAAGTTTGCATTTGAAAGTTTTTTAATCCATAACTTGTGATCCTCGGATTCACAGACAAAGACATACCAATTTTATCTTCACCATTTTTTAAAACGCATTCAAACATTGGCTGACCATTTCCTGACTCTAAAACATTGCAAAAACAATCAAACTGATTACTTTCAGTTATAATTTTCCGGAGTGCACTGTAGCCTTTATTGCATTTATAAGACCCTGAATAAAATTCTTCAACAGATACTCCAATATTCACTACACTATCCCATAATAACTTTTTCATCTAAACAAGAAGAACTATTAACTACTATTAGTTAATTAATTCCAGTTATACTATTACAGCTTGAAGAACCATAACCTTATTTTCTCTTCACTTACTTTGAAATTATAGAAAATAATTTCATTTTTGTAAACTTCGTTTGCGATTTGAGTCTGATTATTTTCTGGCGATATCAGAAATTTACTTCAGATTAAAGAAAGAAACAGTAAAAACACCAAGTTTTATAAAACGAAACAAAATACAGAAAGAAATTATTTTGTTATTTATTTGAACAAAATACAAACACGCAATTATTTCTTTAAAGTTAAATAATTTTGCAGACCTGGAATCTCTTGACACATTCGGTTAAAAGTTGTAAAAAAAGACTGATTTTTTAAATAGTAAATTCTACATAACAAAAATAACAAACCTTTCTCTTTCTACTTTTCTTAATAAAACAGGTCTTACTTTTCCTAACTGTCAAAAAAAAAATCAAAATTCCTTTGTTCCTTAGTGTGTATTTTTAAATGCCCCCGAACGTCGG
The DNA here is from genome assembly GCF_058129835.1 of Hydra viridissima. Taxonomy (NCBI): domain Eukaryota; kingdom Metazoa; phylum Cnidaria; class Hydrozoa; order Anthoathecata; family Hydridae; genus Hydra; species Hydra viridissima. Next base: position 17,257,486 of record NW_028324305.1, read on the forward strand.
TAATCTGCCCCCGAACGTCGATAATCTTAAAAGTGAATTTTATTTGCATGGTTTCGTCAAAACAACATTTTTTTTTTGAAAACAAAAGAACAACGTTCTGACTGTATAACGCACAAGTTTTTGTTTACAAAGTTAGGTGAATTCGCATTGTACAAAACATTTTAAATAGGTTACATGGAGTTGTTTCACTATTTGGTAATTTCCAGATCCACGGATATTAGGAAAATCTATATACGAAAGATCGCCGTGTCTATGGCAATGGCATTCCGCATGGAAAAAATCTCTCCGCATTTGGGTTCCCAGTCGCAGAAATAGGATTATATCAGACAAAAGTTTTTTTTGCTAAATCTTAATTTTTTTTTTTTTATATTGTAAAAAAAGAAAAAAAGTTTTTTTGAGGTTTTGTACCAAAAAAAAACAACCTCAAAACAACATTTTACTACTTTTTTTATTTTTTTCCTGGTTCATCCTAAAGATTTCTTTATAATCTGCAGGAAATTGTATCTGTACGCAAAAGTATATTTGAAGTAAATAGCCCAACCTTCTTTGGCACCAGATGTAAAGAAAAAATAAATGACAGTAATAGAAAAAGAAAAGCAGATTACAATTTTAATTTGTCGTGTTTTATTTGTTCATTGTTTCTCATATATATATTCATATACTTCTTATATAGAATTAAACACATGTACTTTGAAGAAGTACTTAATTTTCTAACTCTTTTCGATAGTGCCTACACAGGCTGGAGGAATGGAGAAAAAGAATTTTTGAAAAATGGAAACTAAATTGACACCTCTGGCGGACTTCCCCCCTCCTTAATCTCGAACGCCGCTTGAACACTCTATTTTCAACCAAAAAAAAAAAATTTTTTTTTTGTTATTTAGAAAGTATTCAATAATTTCACAACATTTTTCCACCCGCTCAATATCTTAAGAGACTAATTTAAATAAAAATTCGTATATAAACACACACAAAAAAAGCTATAAAAAACAAAACAAAAAAAAACTAACAGACAAAAAAATAGCAGACGAAAGTTGCGTTTTAACATTCGCAGACAAAAAAAACAAATATATATATAAATGAAAATACACATATATACATGAAATACATTTTCAAGGGAAAAGTTATAAAATGCTATGGTGCAAAAAACCTGCTCAGTTAATGCATAGGTGTCTAAAATTTATGAATTCATTATGGTATTATGATACTTATTGTTTAACTATGGCAATTGTTATACATTTCTGTCTAGATAAGCTAACTATTAAAATAAAAAGCCTTTTGTTGTGTTTCGATAATAATGTACTAAATGCTCATTGAACATTAAACCACAGCGTACACGTAGTTTCCAGGGAAAAGTCCTTGCACTCCGTCTTTAATGCCTTCGTACCAGCCATCATCGTTCTTTTTTATTACATAAATAATATCCCCTTCCGTCAGCTGCAGTTCGTCATCGCGTTGTTTTTCGTAATCATAAATTACAACAACTGAAAAACACAGATTTTGTATAAAAGTTATTTTTAAAAAATCCTCAGTTTCGCATTCAAGGAATTCGCTTTAAATAAATTGATAAACTTTAATTAATTTAAATCTGATCTGCAAATACCTTTCTCTTCGTAAACGCTTGGGACATTGGGAGAAATTGCAGGTGTCGGAGCTAAAGTATCATCATGAGCAGGTAAACTTTCGTAGAAATTAGATGGTGGAGCAGGTAGATCTTCTACTGGAGAATTATTTTGAGGTACCTGATAAACATCTTCTGGTGGAGGTGGTAGATGATCTGTAGAATAAAAAATATTTACATATATCTTAGATAATTTGGCTCTTTTTAAATAGTTAACTCCAATAATCATCCCCTTTACATTTCGGACACGTAAAAACTTTTATAAACAAAGTATTTAAAGCTAGTTAACTTATGATTTTCGAACTGAAAAATAAAAAATAACAGAAGAATAATTGGTTAAAAGTTTGATAAAAAAAAAAAAAAAAAAAATCAACTTTGGAAAGAAAATATTTTTGAGAATTGTTAAAAATAGCTTAGTTTTTATTATTTTGAGACATTGTCTTTTTACTTTTATCTAAAAGTTCGCATAAAATTTGAAGATCTGAAACAAATATGGTGATTTAAGCGCTTTTCACTGAAAACATTTTTGTGACATTTTCGCTTATTTTAAATGATTTTACAGTAAATATCCATAATAAAAATTGGAAAAATCCCGAAAATAAGGGAAAGTCAGAGAAAATATTCTTTTAACATCAGAATAGTTTCTCTGACTTTCCCTTCTTTTTTATTTTAGCTTTCAAATAATTTTTTTTTTCCAGAGACCAATAAGTATTACGTTGGTAAAATGGTTTCAACAATTTACCGAACGGTTCTCTCAAGAGAATAAAAATTTGAATTTCTTTGAGAAATCTTATTTGAAAAGTAAAATTGATATTAGAAAATGAGGTTAGTTTTTTCGGGTACTTAATTTTTTAAAACGTCATCAAAATCTTCTTTTGGAAAAATAAAAAAACCCATTCACTAAACTCTCATTATGCCCAGTTAAAATGCCAGCTGAAATTTTGAAACTTTTAAAAAAATTTACTAAATCTACTTTCATCACTTGATGTTCCACTGCTTGTACCTTGACTACGCGTAACAGTTGTTTTCAAATTGAGCTCCTCGGGGATTTTTGTTCTCCTTGCTATCAAATTTCGACTTGTCATTTTTTAATGTTAAATTCAAAAAATCTATATGCAAGACACTGAACATTAGTTGGTCAAACGATTTTGATCGAAGATCCTTCCTTTTGATTGTGTTGCTGTATCAATGCAAACATCTCCTACTTTCCACTTAAGATCATAATAGCAGATCAATTATTTATATTGATCTTCACCAGATGAAAGTGCCAGGGAAGGAACACCACGAAAATGAAAATGCTTATCACTTTTGACAAAAAACAACTAACTTACCCTATTACGAACTTCTTCCCTGAATTCATTTCAAAAAGTGTTTTACCATCAAAATGAAGTGCCTGGATATGGTCATACTTTCATAGCAAGTTTCATATCTTTTTTGAAAAATATCAACATACGATTGGCTGCTTTTGCTGTTTTTCTAAAATCAGCTCATTAATTGCTTAAAAATGTGTTTCATCAAAATACTAGATTGTTGAAGGAGTGCAATATTCTGTATTCTGTAACATTTGGTTAAGCAACATCTGACATCAACCAATAAAAATTCTTACAAATTTGGTACAATATTTGCATCAATATTAAATGACGTACAGCTTGTTCTCAGGAATACCAGTTCGAAACATAAGGGATCAACACTTCTCTATGTGATAAATTTTTTTTCAAAATCAACGTCAATTTCGTCTTCTATCTTTTTAAAGACTATTTCTAAATGCAAGAATAAAATTCGATATTTTCAGTTCGATTCTTGCATCAGTGTCTTAATTGCGTTACCAACTTGTTTTTAACAATCTCGGATACTTGTAGTAAACATAGATGAATATATAGTTGTTAATTGGTTCAATTTTTTTTTTAAAGCTTCATTACGTATTTACTTTTTTGTAAATTATGTATTTCTTATGTTTTGATTGAAGAACAAACTCTCTGTCGGTTTCCAGGAACATTTTTTGTCACAGAAATTTTGTTTCAAATAGTTTTTAAATTCTTGCTACTTTGACATTTTAGAAGCAGAGCCTTCTCCTTGCTTTTTAATTCTTCAATTTAAAACGCTTTGCTCAGACTTATTATGTTTTTTACAAGAGTAGTCTCATTAAGAATATATTGACATTTACCTTGCTTTGGTGTGTTATTTGATATATAACTTTATTGAAAGCTCAATTGCTAGTAAATCAAAATAGTTTGAGAAATTAAATTTACGAAAATAGAGTTAGTAAAGAATAAACTATGGTCATTACCTGAAATTGTTTATATAGCTTCTTTATATTTGTATTAGAGTCTTCTTCTTAAATCTAAGATCCCTATCTTTCCCTTTATTTCTTATTTTTATAAATATTCTATAAATAAATATCGTTATATAATTTTTAATCGCGTATTATTTCTGAACATTTTACCATGGCTAGTAAATCATCTTTTTTTTTACCACGACAGTGTCACATATGCACCTCAATTTAAAACCTATAACGCTTTTACAGAAAATCTACAATGCAATATTTGTATGAACTACAATTTTAAATAAAATGATTTAAAACAAAATTTACTCATTATACTTTTCTTAATAAAGTAATTTAGCATTTTTGCCAAAACTCAGTACCAGTTATTGTCATTCTTTATGCTGAAAGCAAGGGTAGAGCTTTGAAAGTTTTTAATTTATGATTTTTTATATATTTGCTTCATATAGAGGATTATATATGTCATATATATGAATATCATGTATTTTGATGACAAACACATGCATATATACATTGCATAATACATACATGCATGCATACACACACACACACACACACACACACACACACACACACACACACACACACACACACACACACACACACAAAGCTTGAGGCAGTAGATGTAAATATGGTATTACATTGTTTTTTGATGTTATCTCAATATTTCTTTTATAGAATTTGCATTGATAATGCCATTTAAAATAAACAATAACATATTATAATTACTAAAATGTGAGTTTGGAGTTATTTTTTTGTTTATTTTAGCAGTCTAAGAATAAGCACGAATAACACATGCTGACACAGTAAGAGAATACAACTTTGGTGTATCTTTTCACGGTAAAATACACGGTAAACTATACTTGGGTGTATCTTTTCACGGTGAAATATACGGTAAACTATAGTTTGCAAAATTTTAGAAGTGCTGTTTATGTTCAGTTAATATTTAAGCTACTCATTTTTCTTTTAAATGTGGTGTTAATATGAAGACTATTACTTTTCAAACAGGTTCTTAAATTTGAAAGTTAGAAATTTTTAGATTTTGTTTCCGTAATATAAAATTTTACAATCCAAATGAAATGGGTAAAAGAAAGTAATTAACTGAGACAGAGAAAGAAGACTTGTTTATGCTGAAAAAGGCTATTCCCAAGTCCAAATTGCAAAAAAGTTAAGAATTTCTTTAATGCTGTATACAGAGAATGTTATAACGGTTCCAGCAAAGTGGATCATATAAAAGTAAGAAACAATCAGGAAGGTCAAGGATGACAACGAGAGTTCAAGGCCGAGAAATTTAAAACATATTATTAACAGATAGAAAACTCATAGCCGAAAAGATTAGAGGCCAATACAAGCAATTCAATGAAATAATGGTTAGCACATCCACAGTGAAGAATTGTTTAGAGAATCTGCAGAACCCTTATTAAAAATCAAGGCGGATATAACGATGAATTAAAAATATGACTGAATGATAAAAAGGATACAATACCTAGTTATTTATTCTGTTAAGTTTAATTTTATTTTAAAAGTTACTTTATAGCTTTTAGTAACAAAAATTTGTATAACCATTAATTCATATTGAACGAATTTTTGTCTTTTAATTTGCCACCTGCCTCAAACTTTTTTTCAGTAGTTTATATATATACATATATGTATGTATGTATGTATGTATGTATGTATGTATGTATGTATGTATGTATGTATGTATGTATGTATGTATGTATGTATGTATGTATGTAGCACACATAAAAAAGATTTACTGCCAAGCAAAAAATTATTAACAAGCATAACATACTTTTTATATCTATTCAGTGTTTTAAGGTCTCTAACAATAAGATAAAAAGTTTAATAAACCTATTTTATAGCTCATAACTAAAACAAAGATTTGTAAGTAACTTACCATCATCAAAACTATCTTCAAGATCAACTTGAAAAGGTTTTGTAAAAACCATTTTAGAATTAAAAGTAGAATGTTGTTCTGTTAAATTATTGATTATGTGTTGCTGCATAAAGGGGATTGAACCTGGGGGTGATACTGGATTTACAGGCAGAGGAGGGAAAGGAGAGGGAAAAATAATCTTGTCAGAAGATGTATCATCTGTTGTGCTACTATTTAAAGAAATTGAAGATTTTATTGACTCTTGAAAATGTGATTGAAAGTGATTTTCGGTTTCAAAACTATAATCTGTGTTTTGGAAATTAATTGAAGGTGTACAAGAAGATGATTGTTTCAAAACAAAACTGAAACTTGATACAGTTGATGCAGAAAGAAGAGGTGGAGGTGGAGGTGGGATAAGTGAAAGTGGGATAGGTGGAGTTGTTATAGATGGAGGGTGGACAGGTGGAGGTGGGACAGGTGGAGGTAGACTAGGTGGAAGTGGTATAGATGGAGGTGGGACAGGTGGAGGTAGACTAGGTGGAAGTGGTATAGATGGAGGTGGGACAGGTAGAGGTAGACTAGGTGGAAGTGATATAGATGGAGGTGGGACAGGTGGAGGTGAGACAGGTGGTGGTGGGATAGGTGGAGGTGAAGTAGATGGAGGTGAAAGCAATTCAAAAGGAAGAAATACTGGAACAGTAGGAGATGAATGTAAAGAAATAGGCACTGTTGAAGGTACAACTGCTGGAAGAGGGGGTGGAAGAGGTGGAAAAGCTGAAAGAGGTATTATTGAAGGTTGATTTATGGAAATAGGTGGTAGATTAGATTGGAAAATTGGTGGTGGTGGTGGTGGTGGTGGTGGTGGTGGTGGTGGTGGAAGTTGAGCTGTTTGAAGAAGTAGTTGTGGCACTGGAGCAGGTTGCATAAACACAGTTAGTGGATCAGGTTGAGAAGTGAAACTAGAACTAATTGCTTGCATATTAGCTACAGTTTTATCATCCATTAATGGCAAACATCGAGGTGATATTAGAGGAGATTTTGAAGTATTAGAATGATTTTTAAAAATTTTGACAGCATCTTCATTGCTGAAATATGTAGAAGTTTTTTTACTTGTTACAACTGTATTAAGAGTGGAAGAGAGTTGTGGTGAGATATGGGAACAATCATTTGGAAAATAGGTGGCAATACTTTCAGTCAAAACAGAGTTTGACAGTTTTCTAGGGGTTGAAGTAGCAGCTGGATGTAACTTACCATCATAATCAGGTTCGGGCATAAATATAGGAGGTGGAGGCATAACGCTATCAGGATAACTGGTGGGGGGAGCTTTTGGAACATGCTGAGGAGGGCCACTAATAGTGACAGGTGGTTGTGGAGCTGGGGAAGAAGGCACAGCAGGCATTTTTGTAACAAATGGAGCAACAGGTGCAACAGGTGGCCTTACAGGTTGACCAAATCTTTCTACTGGCGGAGTGCTAATAGGTTGATAAATTTGTTGAGGTAAACTTGAAATTGAGCCTTGTGAACCAGAGTTAATACTTGCAGCCTTAAATGATCCAGTAGATGATGAATCTGATAAACGTCGCTGATTTGAATTTTCTTGTGAACTTTTTACACCATGACCTAAAAAAAATTGATGTAAGCAAAAAAAACTCAGTGAAAAAAAAAAAAAAGTTAAAACAATATAACTTAAAATTAGATTTTTTTTTTTACCAATATGATCAAGTGAGCCAAAGTTAATTTCCTCTCTCTTATAACTCTTTGGTTTCTCTTGTTGAGGAGGAGCAACAATTTTATGGGACCGTGAAAAGTTTTTAGATGAAGTCAAGACACCAATTTCACGTCGCGCTACTTTTTCTTTATGTATATCAACATTCTAAAAAATGATAAAATCAAAACATAAAAATTAAAAAAAAACTTTATGCCAAGCTAAAATTATAAATTATTAAGAAATAAATACATCAGAATAACTATCAACACAGACTATGTAAGTCTATACAAAAAATAAGTGTTCATTATGAAAGCTATAAATTTTTATTATAATTTTAAAATAAATATATAACTTAAATAGTCTTTTAAAGTAAAATAATAAAATTTTTTACATCTTTTATAAATTGTTAACTATATTTTTATTTTTATAAAGAGATAATAACCAATTATGCGAAACAAAAATATTAAACAACACAATTATTTTGAAATCAAAAATAAAAGATTATAAATAAACCAGTTAAAAAGGTTTGTTATCTTCATTACCAATCCAATGTTGTTAGCATCAGAAGTCATCTTATCAAGCTGTATAACTTGCTGATCCATCATTTGTAGCATGTTTACGGCTAAAGAATGAATTTGGTATGCTACACTAGCAAGTGATTGTGATGCATAGGCTTTAGTTTCTTCCAAAAACTTTGTTTTATCAGCGCTGAAACAAAAGAAAGCTTATGAGCAATTGTGAAAGTGAATTTTTGAACAATTGAAATCAATAGACTGTTTTAAAGTCATTCAGATACTAAGTAGTTAAAGACATAATTGAAATAAACTTTTCTTTTCTAAAGAGCACAAAACTTTGAGGATTTGTTAATTTTACAAATTTGTTTTTACCACAATTTTTGCTGCATCTTATTAAATACAACTTAAAACAAACTAAATTGGTTAAAATAACACCACTCAATGGTGGGAGTAAAGAGGTGAGTTTAATCATTATGTTTTTAGTTATTGTATGGAATGCTAAACATTAAGGCAAGAAAAACTGAAGACTAAAAAAGCTTTTATGCAGTGTATATATCACAGTAATTGTGTGAAATAGTAGTTATGTAAAAGTAGTTATATAAATAAATGCTGTATAAATAATGTAATACTATATATGTCATTTTTGTGAAATAATATTACATACACCATTGTTGTAAAATATTTTAATATACTATTGTTCTGAAACAATATTACATAAAGAATCAGTGCAGAATCAAGCTACCTTACTCAGATCCTCCCCTATATATATATATATATATATATATATATATATATATATATATATATATATATATATATATATATATATATATATATATATATATATATATATATATATATATATATATATATATATATATATATATGGGCAATTCCACGTAAAAGAGGAAAAAAAAGAAAAAAAAAAATTTTACCGCGACATATAATAACCGCATTAAATTTATTTTCCAGCTATTTAAAAATACTTTTAAGAAAAAAATTAATTAAAAAAATCATTTTATCATACTATAACATACTTTTAAAGTTGTAAGGGTTATATGAGCATTTTTTGACGTTTACATATGGTCATGTTGTAAAGCGTTGAAAAAAAAATTCAGTGCTGTTTTTTTAAATAACTATTACTTCTAAGTTTGACTTAAAGCAAAATTAAACATTATGCATAATATTCTTTATAAAAACGAACTCTAACTAGGTCTATAAGAAGAGCATATTAATGAAAACAAGACGTTAGGACCGTCACAAAAAAAAGTCGAAAAGTTTTTTCTATGCTTTGTATCAAACTTTTTAAAACTGCAACCATGGTAAAAGTAAAGATACTTATACATACTTTATCATCGTTTCAAAAAAAAAACATTAAAGTGCTTTAGATCCCCATTTCAACATGTTACTAAGTACGTTACGACCATCACGATATGCTGGTTTTCCCATCGCGGCTTCTTTACTTAAAAAAAAAAACTTTAAGCGCGAACAATTTAATTCATTTCAAACGATTTACATCATTTAAACCAAGTTATAATTAAATCAGTTTTGTTTATTGTTTAATTTGATACTAAACTTGTTAAAGTTTTTTTTGAAACTTTGAGTAACTAATGAAACTATTGAAAGTTTCTTTGCCCGAAAACGGAGACATGGATACCTTAATCATCTATGGTTGATGGATTAAAGAAGATCATCGCTGTGTACTCAGTCAACATTAAAAAAAACATACAAGGTATTTTTAAACATTTCCGCGACAATTTACTAGAATTTACTGAGCATCATCTCACTAAAAAGCACCAGTCTGAGCAATATTGCAGTCAAAAAGAAAATCTCGAACCAGACCAAATTTTGATACACTTTGATTATTCACAAAAATATACATGCGATTATCAGGATGCTGTTTAAGATGCTTATTGGTCGCAGTCAACTATTACCTTATTTACAGTTGTAATCTATTGTTACCAATTAGAGCCAAAATCAGTTGTAATAATATCCGACAATAATGATGAAACAAAACGCGCTACTACTACATAGTTAAGTGAAATATTTGACCTCTATTGCATTGATTATATAAAACGTTATATTATGGAGTGGTGGTCCATGCACTCAATTCAAAAATAGGTAGATGGCCAAATTCATACAACATTGCTCTGTGATATATCATTTTCAAAGTATAAAATGGAATTTTTTTTCTACCTCTCACGGTAAAGGAGTAGTTGATGGAGTAGGAGGGTCATTAAAGCGATTTGTTTGGAAGAGCGTAAAATCTCGTGTAGTGGTCGTCTTAAGCGCTAAAGACTTTCTCTTAGCATCAAATGGGTGCAAAACGTATGTTAGATTTTATCAACACAGACGATATTAATCTAAGCTGGGCCTTAATAGCTGATAAAATAGAAGAAGTGAAAGTCGTTACAAATAGTACCAAATTCCATTTTTTACTTGCATTTCTGGCAAGTAAAAAATGGAAAGTTTTTGGTTTCAAAATTCTCTAATATTTTGTGATGGGGTTGCGGAACAATTTTAAAACTTATATATTAGTAAAAAAAATTTACTATTCTAAGATATTTTTTTCCTATATTGGATTCCCGGCTCCTTAAAACATTTGTGAGGCATATGAAAGTACATACTCCTAGATATTGAGTTGTATTAAATAGAGTTAATAAAATAAAAAAAACAGGGAGCATAAATAGCATTAAGCGTTTGTTGCCTACTCCAAATAAAACGATCCCAGTATTGAAGAAACATCATGGATAACCTTGATAATGTTATAAAATTCATATTTTTTAACATAATTTAATTGGTTTTTATAATCATTTAGCTTTTACTATGTCATTCATTGCGTTATTTGTTGTTTTTCATTTTTGGCTTTTTCGTTACGACCGTCACAGTTACGACCGTCACGACAAAAAACTTAATAAAAATCTCGGAAAACTTCAAGCAAAATCTATGAAACTCACCATGTAGTAAGTTCAATGTGTAGTTAAAGAACACAGCAAAGGATTTTTTCTTTCACTGAGTCGATGGCTGCATAAAGATTGACAAAGTTTATTTGTTTAGGTTTCTCAAAAAGTAAGCGTTACGACCGTCACGCTGCATTAAGTTGATTTATCAAATAAGTTGAACACTTGAATGATTTAAATTTTGCATACTAAATTATATAATAGTATTTAACATTTCTGGAAATTTTCATGTAAATACCATTCTTGGTTAATTTTTAATGGCTAAAAAAGCGTCAAATGTTACGACCGTCACTTGCGTGGAATTGCCCATATATATATATATATATATATATATATATATATATATATATATATATATATATATATATATATATATATATATATATATATGTATATATATATAAAGAACGGGATAACAGATTGTCATCTGTTATCCCATCCTTTAAAAATAAAAACATGTTTCAATAAAATATTTAAAATCAAGCTACCAATTCAGCAGTGGCAGTACCAGAGGGACACTAGGGGTGCAATAGTTCCCCCTTGAAAAGTAATAACACCTCTATAGCACCTCCAGGAAACTTTTATATTTTTTTCTTCAACTAATTTAATAATTTAAATATGTAGTTGTAGCATTTTCTTGTATAGACAAAAAAAGTATATGTATAAAATCAACTACTTTATTCTAATTTCAGTAAAAAAAAAAAAAACTTTTTTGGATATTATCACTTCCAGGAAGCAACTGAGAGGAGCATGCTGCACAAAAATGGATTGTTTTTTGCAACCAAAAGTTCCACAGATGGAATGTGAGAAGGATGCATTTTTGGAAACAAAGTCCTACCAACAAAAAAATGTTAATCTGGATGAAGAAGATAAAATGTGCAGTTATTGTTCCACTGCGGCTAAGAATGCTAACATTGTTAGCATGGGACAGCTAGAGGACATCAGCAGAAGTCCTCAAGATGGACAAAAACAGCCACTTCTGCAAAAACATTCATAATCAAGTAGATCAAAACTCCCCAACATGCTCAACAAAGAATATTTTGAATTGGTTCAGGTGTACCAGAGGTACATGATGGGTGTTGTAGAAAGTTTGTGCTGCATAGCTTGTAAGGGAATCGCTCAGCACAGTTGCAGTGAGAAAGAGGATTCAGCCAACAAAAGTAACTTTTGTGAGATGCTTGATGTGATTGGAAAATTTGATCCCACTGACTGAAAAAAGTGAACAATTAATCCACCTTATGTCAAGTATGACATACAGAACAAAATATTTAATGTTATGGCTGAAATGATAAGAAAAAAAATCAGCAATGAAGTGAAAGAAGCTCAACAGTTTGCTATTTTGGTGGATGAAAGTAAAGATATCAGCAAAAAAGAACAAATTTCTGTTATTGTTTGTTATTTGCAGCCAGATTAAGAGAAGGTGGTGGAAGAATTTTTGCATTTCACCCAAGCAGAAGGATTAGATGCAGACTCACTTTTTGACAGCATCAAAATGACCCTCAGTCATTTTAATACTGATATAAACTGCTGCTGTTATGTCCAGGTAAAACAATGGAGTTCAAGAAAAGTTGAGAAAAGAGGTGCTAAAAGCTGTGTACATTCACTGCCATGTTCACAGCTTGAAACTTGTGTTAGTAGTTTGTGTACATAATGTTGATGCTGCAGCCAATTTTTTTGAGATATTGCAAATGCTTTACAAGTTTTTTCTGGGTTTGTTATTCATGATCTTTTTTTGAAGAAACAGTAAGAGCTTGTGTTAGCTGGACAGCACCTAGAACCTAAAAGACTCAGTGACACCTATCTGTGATACTGCCCTGCAAAGATACATTCCTGGACTTGTATAAGCTGACATCTATATCTTTGACTCTTCCAGTAACATCAGTGAGCTGTGAGCACAGTTTTTCTAGTTTACATCTTTTGAAGAACTACCTAAGAAACAGCAGCAGAGACAGTTGAACAAGTGATCTGACACTTCTTGCTATCAATGCTTTAAGAACCAGGACCCTGATGGTGAGTGAATGATTTAAACATTCTCTGATTTTGTAATGCATTGAGCATTGTGGACAGAAATTATCTACATCACAACATATCTGGAGAAACATTGTGAATTTGTTGTAAAAGTTTGCATAGTAAAATCTTTAAATATGGTAACTGTGTCATGTTTGTTTAGCATTTAGATTAATTGCAGAGTATTACATTATTCACTATCCACTGTGTGTGTGCAGTGTGTGTGTGTGTGTGTGTTTGCATTTGTGTTTATAACTCTAGGGTTGAAAAATATCCTTCATAGCACCCACAGCAAAATGCTTAGTACCCTCTTAGCACTTGTAGAAACAAATTTCTGGAGCTGCCACTGCATTCTAGAACTTGATATAATCATAGATGAAGTTTTACAATACAGTTTTATAAAGGATTGCTTCTGAATCTTATTAGAGAAAGAGTATGAAAATATAACCATGAAAAACTTGATTTCTATGTTAAAAATTTTGAATAGCCTATTTATAAAAAGACAACAATACTTAAAAGTATCGTAAAATTCTCAAACCAAATCCAATAAACCTTTTTTTAGAAGTTTTTTGTCGCTGAAGTAAAACTTTGACTTCAGACTCCTCCTTTAAAATCTCAGAGATTGCTCCTGTTTTTATAAAATACAAAAGCATAAAAACTTTAGTTATTATAGAATTAAGTCTATTAACTATGAAAAAACTGAGTGATGGAACTAAAATAAATGGTATCTTAAGGGTAATTGATTTTAGTATCTTTTTTTCTCAGGCACTTTTAGGAAATCTCAATTAAGAAATTCATATTTAAAACACTCTAATATATATATATATATATATATAATGTACTTTTATTATCTTTGTGAATAGTTTAAATTGAAGTTTTAAAGAATTATTCTATAATATAAATCTTTTTCAATTTTTGTTTTGATCATTTTTTTTTTTTTTTTTTTTTTTTTTTTGGAAACAATATTTCTTTTTGTAGGCTGTAAATGATAAAGCCTAATAAACCCTAACGCAATACAAAAAAACCCTGGCTCACTATTCATGCAAGTATGTATGGAATTAAGCTTTAGTTTGCCATAATTTTAATTTTTTTCTTTTTATTATTATTGTTTTTGTTATCACCATTAGTTTTTTTCTTTCAATTTTTTAGATTGTTGAAATCGAAGTTATCCTTAATATCATTACAAAAAATCTTAGCACGAAAAAAACTTCAACTTAAGATTCCTAAAAACATAAAATTTTATAAGAGACTTAAGGTAGATTTAAACAAGTTTAAAACAAATAAGATCTCTAAGAAGTTTTACCTATTGACATAGTTTTGTCGACAATAGTCAGACAAGTCAGCTAAATTCTTATGACTGTCATGCAATGCCTTTCTACCATCGGGAATTTCCTTCTCTAATAAAGATAGAAGTAGTGAATCCACCTCATCCTCGACAGACATTTTAGGAACTCTTGTTTACTATCAGTTTTCTGTATGTGGATAGGGTCTTCCGATTTGGTCAGAAAATTGAAGTTTCAATCTACCGGAAGTTAAAAAAAGCCGTTCTACTGGTCATATCGTATTTAGATCCAGAAATTATAGGTTGACTTTTGGTCTCAAAGAGTGACTCCTGTTAATATATTGTGCTAAAATAATTTTTGTCAGAGATATTTATATTATTAGATTATTTAAAATTCAGTTAGCCTGAGTTTTACTAATTCGGTAATATAAGCATATTGAGGTAACAAATTACTGCTATAGTAGATAGCTCTCTAAAATAAATTATCCCCAATTGGGAATAGTTCTTTGGTCATATATTACTTTTATAGTGTTATAGTTTTACTATATTTTTAATTTAAGTAAATGAATTTACGAAGAGAAAGAAAAATTTATAAAAAAATTTTGTCTTAACTTTTCATATACAAATTACATATACTTATATAACATATAAAAGTTGTTAAAAAAGAATTTTATTGCTGTGCAAATTTGACATTATTTTCTTCTATTTATGTATTAGAATTATGAAAGAAAAAACTTTTTACTCTAAAGATCAATTAATGATACTTTTATATTTCTATATGCTTCTTACATCTTAAAGCTAATGTGATTCAGCTGTTGAATTTAATTAGTCTTTTTAAGCTAATAGGTATTTACTTCTGATCAATATTTAAAGTTGGCTACATCTTAGTCTTATTGACAGGCAATAATTTTTTTTAGTCAATAATTACCTATTAAGCACATTTTTCCCTTCTTATAATGATTAGTTTTTCCCTTTTTATTTCATTAGTTACAAAATTTCTTAAACTCATTTTCCTAATTATGAAATTTAATTATTTGAAATAGAATTGTTTCTCATTTTTCAAATCTTTTAATGTCTATGTTTACTTACCGATAATCATTTTTGGCATTGTATTTTAAATTTATGTACCTATTTTTTACTCCAGTCATTCTAATGTTATACATCAGGTTAGGAAAAGAAAAGGAAAAAGAAGTCATTGGAGTGATTTAAGAAGCTGCAATGTTGGTGTAATGGGAATACTTGTTTCAAAAATATGGAGTATGCTGTTTGCAGACAAAGGTAAATGCAAAATAATGGTAAATGATACTTTAGTTTCATTTAATTGTGAATTGTTTAGAGAATGACATTAGTTAGTTTAATTAAATTTACTATAAGGTACTTTAAATTTCATTTATTTAAGTATGGATATCTGAGTAACTTGTTTAATGCATTCTTAGAACATAAGGTGATCATTGTGGGGTTGGATAATGCTGGGAAAACAACTATACTGTATCAATTGTAAGTGTCTCAACATTTCAAGAGAAATGATGTCTTTTAACTGTATTTTGTTATTTACAAAAAAAATTTTTAACTTTTTCAAATTCACAAACATTAAATGCAGCAACAAGTGCATCTTAATTTTCACAAAAACCTAAATACAACAGACTAAAAATATACAATAGAGCAATCAACAAGTGCATCTTGATTTTCACAAAAACCTAAATACAACAGACTAAAAATATTCAATTTCTATTTGCAATCTACAATTTCATTTTCTGTTGTGTGTCCAATATGTCAGAATAAATAATTCTTTTTACATGAAAAAGAATGCAAACTGGCATGTTAATACAAGATTCATATACATATAATCTATTATCATAATTTACATATAAAACATCATATTTTTACAAGCATTATACATACTTTAAATAGAGGCTTAAAAATATTTTAAAATCTGCTGATCAATCGTATCTTGCTGTAAAGTGTATTGGATACAAAATGTTTTTAGGAGCTTATAGAGTGATTATTAAACCTTTGGATTCTTATTTTATTGCCTGAGAAGTCAGTAATTACATATATAAAAAACATCAAAATATGAAAAGTTGAATATTTAGAATTTTGTTTATTGTAGCCAAGTATAAGTGTGAATATAAACTTGTGTAAGTAAAAAAACTTGATATACAGAGTGGCAAATCTCTGTGTTTGTAATTATGTCAGATATTCATTATTTCGTATTAATTAGTTTGCTGTTTATCAAATAAGTTAGGTGATTGATGACAATTTGGTTTCCTGGTTAATAATATTTTCCAGTGTATTACCTAGTTTGTCATTAAATTATTATTGAATTACTGTTTAAAAACTGTTTTTTTTTTTTTTTTTTAATTTTAGTCTAATGAATGAAGTAGTGCAAACATCTCCTACTATAGGCAGTAATGTTGAAGAGGTAGGGGATTTTTTTTAGGTTGTATTCTTGTGATTCTTTTAATTAAATTATCTAGAATTTTTTAGTAATAAATCTCTTTGTTAGGTGAAATGGAAAAATACACAGTTTTGCATGTGGGATATTGGTGGACAGGAATCCTTGAGAAAGGACTGGTCAACATACTACGCTACTGCTGAAGTGTGTATTAGTATTTACTTGAAAATGCATAAAAGTTTGCATAAGTTGTGAATGTTTGTACGTAACTTATGTATTGTGAGTGTTAGTTAATAAATTATTTATTGTGAATAAATATAAATTCTGGTTTACTCTAAATTATATTAAATGATTAAAATTGTGTATTTATGTTGTCATGAATATTTTCTTTAGTTTCTTATATTTGTAATTGACAGTACAGATCGAGAAAGATTGCATATTACAAAATCAGAACTATATAACATGTTGTCTCATGAGGTATTTTTAATGGCATTTTATACAAAAATTTTATAGCTTTTATTATAGTCAAGTTTCAAAATTTCTAATTTTGCTGTGCTCTTTCAGGAACTGCGACATGCCAGTTTGCTCATTTTTGCAAATAAACAGGATGTAAAGGTTAATATTTTGTGTTTTTATTAAATATATTGGAAGATACATGGAATATGTTTTCAATTACTTTGATTTTTTTAATTTTTGAACATTCTTTAATCCCAAAAATATTTTAACAGTGAAAATATTAAGTAATTAAGTTCTTGCTGGGCAAAAAAAAAGCAAAAAAATATATTCAAGTTTATATTTCAACTTGTCATATCTCCAATTAATTTTGGTTTATTTATAGGTCTTTAATTTATGTTAACTTTTGTTTAATTTATGCCTCTTCAATATATTGTTTAACAATAACAAATGAAACTATTCAAGGAAAAAATATATACTTAAGTTTTTTTTAATGTTCTAAAACATTATCATTTTTCTTTAAATGTTTTTATTTTAACAAGACTTTGCTTTTTTTAAACGTTTTTATTTTAACAAGACTTTGCTTTTTTTAAACGTTTTTATTTTAACAAGACTTTGCTTAACTATTAAGATCATTCTTATGTTTGCAATGTTAAGCAATTCTTATAGTTAAGTTAATGTTAAGCAATTCTTATAGTTAAGTTAATGTTAAGCAATTCTTATAGTTAAGTTAATGTTAAGCAATTCTTATAGTTAAGTTATTGTTAAGCAATTCTTATAGTTAAGTTAATGTTAAGCAATTCTTATAGTTAAGTTAATGTTAAGCAATTCTTATAGTTAAGTTAATGTTAAGCTTAAAGTTAATTCTTACGATCTTGATAGTTAAGCAAAGTCTTGTTAAAATAAAAACGGAGTTTTAAAATTGTGGCTAGTTAGAAATTTATTGAAATAATTTCATTTTCAGGGTTCTATGTCTGCTGCTGAACTATCTGAGCAGTTAAATTTAACATCAATACGTGACCATGGTTGGCACCTACAGGTATGTAAATTTGTAATAGATAAAAAATTGTCAATATAAATAACTTTCGAGTAGAATCTTTTTTAAAAGGATCATTCAGTTGTAATTTTTAAAAGGACCTTCAAGTTGTAAATTTACGTTATACTTTAAATTTGTTAAGTGATTATTGACGATCAAACACGTCATTTGTAATATTTTTCTTACGCTTTTCCGGTTTTTAATTGCTTACTTTATTTTCAGGCATGTTGCGCACTCTCTGGAGAAGGGTACGTTTTTTTTACAAAATATTTATCCGTATAAGTTACTGTTTCAAATCATTCAAATAACTATTTTCGGAATTATTTTTACAGATTTATGTTGATTAAACTTCTCTGCGTTTTTAGCCTTTACCAAGGTATCGAATGGCTAGCTCAACGAACAAAGAAATAATAGAAAATATTGTTAGTTTTATAGTTTGTTTTATAATTTTTATTTTTTGGCGGGCGGCGTGCTTGTTCGCGGGTGATTTGATTGCCGTAATTTTAAGATTATCAAAATATAGGAAAACAGAAAGCTTGAGGGGCGTTTTATAAATCTTTGTTAGTAATGTCAAATTTGATGCAAATGGAGCGTATTTTTGTTACATGATCAATAATGAATATGATCAATGGCGTAGGGCGTATTTTTATTATTTTTGTTTAATCTATTTTCACATGTACAAATTTCTTCGGCTTTAAAAAAAAAAAAAGAAGATTCATTTAAAAACGTTAAATAAACTTTTCAGTTTTATTGTGACTATTTGTTTAAAAAAAGTATAACGGAAGGATTGCTAGTTAAAAAATTAAGTTTAACATACTCGTTTTTTCAAATATTTTGTGGTGAAATTTCTAGGCCTGTTTATTTCTAAAATTTCAAGTTCCGTTCAGTTAATAATTAAAGGGTTTGTTCGCTTGCAGTAGGTTATTTGGAAAGTTCAACTTTTTAATCGGTTAATGTATATGAAAATGGTTAAATATATACATAGGTTTTTAACTATAAAGGTAAAAGTTGAATGTTCTTTTAATTTAATAGATTTTCGTTCTAAAATGGAAATGTTAATAGAATACACATTTTCAAGATGAGCAAATGCTTTCTATGAAAAAGTACGGTGGAGCACACATGATTGTACATTATAAATGTATGGTCCACTGAATCGAGTTCAAACAGCGGACTGGTCAAAACTTTTTTTGCTTTTTTTAAAGCAAGTTATAAAGTAACCGCATATCAGCGAGAAATTTTTATCAAGTCTAGACTTGGCTTAACTCTAACCCAATTCTATTCTTAATATCGACTTTGCGTATTGATGCGTTCCGTATTTCTAACTCAAAATCTCGTAGTCATGTTGACAAATGACTATTTACAGATGAAATAGTTACAGGTTTGTTACTTGGATCTGTTCATTGATTTTACATAATTGGTGAAGGAGTTTTAATGTTCTCGCTGTAAATAGTCTGTAAAAAGTGAAGCTGGTTTTTCCACAAAAAGATTGTGCAATTTTCTCTTGTTCAGTCTATATGACTATTTACCTCAATTCTCCAAAGAGACTAGAGAAAGTAGCACACAAAAGTAACTAAAATATGTCTTGCTTTAGCTCTGGCCTTTTGAGAGATTGAAAGCATTTGTAAACGTTAAATGTATATGAGAGTTGAAAAAAGTAATGCAAAAGCAGTTCATAAGGCATATTACATAGTTAATACCAAAACAATAAGTAATGATATTGTTGATTGGCAGATTTCTATTAATGGAAAGTGGCTCATTTTGTTTCAAGAAACGTTTTAGCTGTCAGCAGATATTTTTAATCTAGTTTATTTTTCAATGTCATTTTTATGCTAAGAAAAATTGTTATTAAATATGTTATAAGTATGGGATCATACATTTACAATGTCTGTGTAAACTCTCTTAAAATCAGACGTCATATTCACTAAAGTCCAGAACATAGGCTTTCACCCATCTTTGCAGGGGCAAGATAAAAGGCTCATTCAAAATTAAATCTCTCGTTTAACATCTTTTTATTTTTCTTTGCAAAATAATCTCGATGGGTTTTGTTAAAATGGATTGATTTAATAATACTAATGAAAAAAGGGCCTACAGAATAAAAAAAGTTAAAAAAGACCTCAAAATAAAATCTCTCAATATATATATACAAAAAAGTTTATATATTTTAAGTTATGAGAATTTACGTTTAACAAATTTTCACGTCAAATTTAGTAAACTCGTTTAAATTTATCGAATGAAATTTTTGGTCGTAAATTCACATTTTATTAGAAATTTGGTCATAAATTAACATTCTATTAGAAAAACAGAACAATTAGATCTAATAAAAGAAGAACGATCTTTTTTTATAGCAACAACAAAAAAAGTTGATTAATCTTCTTTTATGCATAAATATAGGTCGACCCTTTTTCACAAAAACAGTTGATATTATCTATTATCTCACAACATCAAAGATAAATGGGGACTCTTTTTAAGCAATCTAAACAACTCCCTCCCCCTCTTTCCTCCAGCATCATTTTCGGATGTGTGGGCATTTGATTTTTGTCACAAGTTCTTATAATTAGGTTGCGAAAGTGTAAAAGTAAATAGTAAAATTTTCGTAACCCCTGGTGTGCAAATCTCTAAATGCAATTGCCGTAAAAGAATTCAAAACAAACCTTATTTTAATTCCCATTGCGTTATTATAGTTGCATTATGTCGATCGCTGTTGTTTCATGCCTTTCGCTCGGATTTCTTTTTAGACTTTACTTTCAGGACACAAAAACATTTTGACTGTGACAATTCTTTCACTGATTGATAAGATCAAAAGAACTTTTTGATTGGTTCACACAGAGCGTTTTTTAGTTACATCCACAAGACCAATCAATTTGCTTAATTTATTGATTTAAAAGGGCCGAAAATTTTGCTATATGCACTCACAGACCGAAGAAAACAAAAAAAAAAACAGATTTTTTGAAAAGCATAATATTGAAAATTTAAATTTTCTTTTTAATTCGTTGTACGTTCGACGTCTCCTGAATAAATCGAGAAAGAAAAAAAAAAGCAATATGTTCAAATTATTTAGTAGTGATTCTTTCTTATTTTCTTTTAAGGTGGTAGACTGCTAAAAAACATTGAAAAAAGTAGTTTTTCAAAAGTTGATTAGTTAAAAACTTTAACTATTGCTGTTTTTAAAAACATACATATTATTTTACAAAAAAACATAAAAAGGCCTAAAAAAACAGTTTAAACTTAGTAGGGTGATTTTGCTTCCCCTAGCAACGCTCATAGCAACGTCAAAATAAGGCAATTTCAACTAAATTTTACAAAATCTAAGCACTCAAACCAATAGCTACTTCTTTGTTTTTTGTTTTTCTATGTTTAAATGACATGGTGTGAAAGAACAACGTTGTTGAATTGGTTTATTACTATATATTAACTCGATAAAAGTGCATACTATCAACATGGGTTCTGCAGAAAGAAGAAATAAGTCTAAAAGCAAAAAACGTAAATGTTATAGATTACTTGCGAATAAAATTCACTTGACTTCTGAATATACTACTTCAAGTTCAAATAATACATCAAATAATACATCTCTAACAAATACTTCTTCAAGCAAATCAGCATCTGCTGAAAAGTTAAATTTACCTACTTCTGATACTCCAAGTATTAGTCAAGATAGTAATCCTGAATGTTACATTATATTTAATTCTGATGTCTTGAGTTCAATTTTAAATCTTGTTGGTTCTTGTCCAAAATGCCAATCTTTAATAAAATTGAATAATAATTTATCAAGAAAGAAAGGATTTTCACATCAACTTGTATTGTCTTGCACTGCAAAAAAATGCCAATGGCAAAATG
Source organism: Hydra viridissima (assembly GCF_058129835.1). Lineage (NCBI taxonomy): Eukaryota > Metazoa > Cnidaria > Hydrozoa > Anthoathecata > Hydridae > Hydra > Hydra viridissima. The sequence continues at coordinate 17,279,451 of NW_028324305.1, forward strand.
AGTTTTTTACCTCAAAAAAAATTGAAAAAAACAGTGATAATGAAACACAAGGCATGAAATCGTTTGACATTAATATCAGAATGTGTGTAGCTTTCAGAGAAATTTTACCAGGACATTTTACTAAAAACGGTTTTCAAAATAGTGATGTGCTACGTGAAAAGCTTATGGACATAAAATCATCTGAAAAGTTTAAAAAACAAAGAAAAAAGCTTAGAGCAACAAGGAAGGGGTTTGATGATAAGCACAATGATGAAGAAGGAACATTATATGAAAAGGGGGGGTTTTAACCTGTTTTCAAGTGTTAATATATTTGTATTTTCAAAATATAAAGTTTTATTTGCATTTTTCTCTGTTGTAAAGTTTTTCATATTCTGGATAAGATTGCGGGAGCTGTATTTGTCCAATTGATTTGAAATTTTGTACAGATGTTCATTTTTATGAGCTTTATGTCCTGAGATAAAGAAATTTTGGATAAAAATTAAAATTAAATTTTTTGGGCTGTTTTGGGGTCAGGAGTTTGGCCTAAATTTAGACGCATAGAAAAAGCTTATGGTGCATCGAAATTGAAAAAGATTCAAATTTTTTGTTTATCTCAGGACATTTATCTACTTAAAAGGTACACAACCGTAAAATTTTGAGACTTGATATATTTTACTTTTTGAGATATCTTTTCCAAGAACTTTGCACTTTTTAGGCCTAAAAACACTTAAATTTGCCCAAAAATTAGAAAGAGGAAAAAAAAAAAAAAATTTTTTTTTTTTTTAGTCCTATTTATCGTGTTTAAAATGAGAAAATCAATTGGAATAATGTCAGATTTTAAAATTTTTTTTTTAGCAGTCTACCACCTTAAAACCAAGAAACTCAATTTTAATTTTTGATTCTTAAAATAAAAGCAACTTTAATGTTTTAACTCCAAAAGCAACCTTAATGTTTTAGACTCTGATGTTCAGTAAACATACGCTAAAAAAAAACTTAGTGCTGTTATAGTTTTCCGTGTAACTTTTTTGTGTTGTTATAGCTTTCAGTAATCTACATCTAAGTTCCTAAGTAAATGTGATTTTTTTCTTTCTAAATAGAGTAATTTTAGTTCTAAAATGATTTCGTTAATTTATGTTTATTTGTTCACACCTGGTCAAATCTCATGAAATCACGATCAATCTCATGAAAGAGCCAAAAAGATCCTTCTATGGAAGCATTATGTAGACCTTTTGTGTACATTTGGAGATGTTTTTAAAATCTTATAATTTTGTCTGAGCCTGGTATTTAACAGGTGGAATTTGGATTTTTTGTGTTCGAGATGGTTAACTTCCCTGCATGATGCAAACTCAAAACTTTTATATGTTCATGATGATGTCAAATGAGGATGATTTAGAAAAAATTACGGCAATCGGAAAAAAAATAGTCCAATAATTTTGCCCTCTTGACCCCCGTCGAAAAAAATGTTATTTTGGAAAAAAACTACGTTATTCTTTACATAATTCAAATTTCATCAACAATGCTCTTGGTATTTAGAAACATTGACCATGTAAAATTCACAACTCCCTCAATTTGAGGGGGTTGTATTCATTACATGGTCATTACTCTTAAACACGAAATGAACAAATCTTTTAAAACTAAATTTTTTTTAATGAATTTTGATCTACTTTAGGATGAAGTTTTTTTTTTTTACAAAACAAAAATAATCTTCGTAGATGGGGTTCAAGAGGGCAAATATATTAGGATATTTTTGTAAAAATGGCGAAAAATGCTGTTGCAAAAAACTTAAACATTAAAAAAAAAGATGCAACCTTAATGTTCCAGCTCCAAATTTAGCTTGGTTGAAATAAAAACATCTCCTCTAAACCACTCAAAAGGTCGAGATAAGTTCTCAACGGATATCTACCTATAAATATTATTCTAGTTCCTTGCAAATAGTTGTATTTTAATTAAAAAAAGAAAAAAATTACGCAATATAATATTTTCAGTGCATAAACTATATATATATATATATATATATACTAGCATACTTTCATAAAAAAGTTAGCTTTACTTTGTCACGGTGCATAGGAACATGCTCTAAGACCTTGCAACACATCCCCAGAAGTTTTTTTTTTGATTATCATTAGAAAACATTTCCTCATTCAAAAAATGTAAACGACAACTTTTTTTAGTGGGGGCCTGGGGAGAAATCACATATTTTAGGGAAGCGCCCAGGAATTTTGTTGTTCAAGATAAGTAGCTAAGAGGCATGGGGCATACTCAAAGTTCTAGTATGTTGATACTGGTGTCGAATGAGGATGATTTGCAAAAAATCAGGGTAATTGGAGCTAAACCAACCCCGCCCCGACCCCTAACAGCCCCTTCCTAGAACTAATTCTCCTTTAACAATAAAATTTTTTTTTTTGTTCTATCATAAAGTAGATCAAAATTCATCGACAGATTTCAAGTTTCATCAAAAAATCTCTTTTCGTTTAAGATTTGTAACCATGCAAAGCTTAAAATTACCCTCTGAAATAACTTTAAATGGTCTTAACTTTTAAACGAAGAATTTTTAATATAAAACAAGCAAAAAATTGAAAAGGTTTTTTAGGAAACATACCCTAGGGGAGGGCTATAAGGGGTCGAGTAGGGTTTGCTACAATTATTTAATATAGTAAAAAAAAAAATTCTGGTCTTTATGGTTAGATTATGATTGATATTTTACATTTCAAAATCATACTAAACGTTTATTCATAGGAGGTTTAATATTTTACTTTTTACAAACTACATTCCTGCAAATAGAAAGCTACTTTAAAAGTGCTTGTTGTTGTAAGCAACAACTGCGTTTTTTAGCGCCTCTATATAGTTTGGGCTGTGCTCTCCAAACTTTCTCATTCGCGAAAACTGATTGAAATCCTGATGAATGGATTCAAGAGCTTGTTCGGTCCAGTAGCCTAAGCATATAGAATACAAGAAGTACAAAAGAAATGCAAGTTTATTTAACAAATACTTTATGCAAATAATACGATTCAGTTGAAATAGAGTATTTAGTTACTAAAATTATAAATTATTTTCTATCAAATTTAAAAGTTATTTATCCGAAGGTTCTACCTTTCATGTCGATGAATTCGATGATATGTTGCGTCATTATGTGTACCTTCAAAGGAATTGTAGCCCTTAGATCTCTGTAGCTTGTAAAGAACTTCTCTAAATCTTTGACATATGTGGAGCTTAATAACTTTCCAAAACAACCATGGACTGTTTTTTCAAAATTTCTAAATACCTTAATGTATTTGGCAGCGGAAACTCCAAGACCACACAAGGGTGCTTTGATGTTGCAGTTTGTTTTCTAACCATTTGAAGCAAAACCTTTAGATCTTCAGATACTGTGTAATCTAAGAGTGAAATGTTTATCTTATCCAAAATTAACCGCAAATTATGGTATTTTTCGTTCAATGAAGGCAGAATGGCCAATATAATAGTTTTGTGGGCGCTTGAATCTTTAAAATCTTTGCACGCATATCCGTCACACTTGCTCAGTTTCTCTGGAGTTTTATTATTTTTTAACTCTGATTTTATGGTTATTGACAGTGTAACTTTATGGAATCCCTGCCCTCCATCTTCACCTAATTTGATATCAACATCATTTGTTTCTTGACTTTTGTGATGAAGTACCATTGCTACAAGCTCTTCACTGTTATTTCAATTCACAATAGGAGAATCTTTTTCTATACATCCATAAAAAATGAATAATACAAATTGCAATCTATTTATCAAAAAATATTTTTTTACATATCTAAAAAAATAAGTTTACATGTCTCTTCGCTTTTATTTAATTCTAATAGCAATGGGATTTTATCACAATTGAATAATTTTCCAATCATTTTGTTATTCTCAATCAGTTTAATATTTAAACCAGATTCCACACTTTTCCGTCCTGCCTCACTTCTCAGAAATTGTGCAACTTCAATCATGTTGCACAATTTCTGAGAAGTGAGGCAGGACGGAAAAGCTTCAATCATGTTGCACAATTTCTACAAGTGTTTAAGAGTAATGACCATGTAATGAATACAACCCCCTCAAATTGAGGGAGTTGTGAATTTTACATGGTCAATGTTTCTAAATACCAAGAGCATTGTTGATGAAATTTGAATTATGTAAAGAATAACGTAGTTTTTTTCCAAAATAACATTTTTTTCGACGGGGGTCAAGAGGGCAAAATTATTGGACTATTTTTTTTCCGATTGCCGTAATTTTTTCTAAATCATCCTCATTTGACATCATCATGAACATATAAAAGTTTTGAGTTTGCATCATGCAGGGAAGTTAACCATCTCGAACACAAAAAATCCAAATTCCACCTGTTAAATACCAGGCTCAGACAAAATTATAAGATTTTAAAAACATCTCCAAATGTACACAAAAGGTCTACATAATGCTTCTATAGAACGATCTTTTTGGCTCTTTCATGAGATTGATCGTGATTTCATGAGATTTGACCAGGTGTGAACAAATAAACATAAATTAACGAAATCATTTTAGAACTAAAATTACTCTATTTAGAAAGAAAAAAAAAAATCACATTTACTTAGGAACTTAGATGTAGATTACTGAAAGCTATAACAACACAAAAAAGTTACACGGAAAACTATAACAGCACTAAGTTTTTTTTTTAGCGTATGTTTACTAAACATCAGAGTCTAAAGCATTAAGGTTGCTTTTGGAGTTAAAACATTAAAGTTGCTTTTATTTTAAGAATCAAAAATTAAAATTGAGTTTCTTGGTTTTAAAAGAAAATAAGAACTACTAAATAATTTGAACATATTGCTTTTTTTTTTTTTCTCGATTTATTCAGGAGACGAACGTACAACGAATTAAAAAGAAAATTTAAATTTTCAATATTATGCTTTTCAAAAAATCTGTTTTTTTTTTTTGTTTTCTTCGGTCTGTGAGTACATATAGCAAAATTTTCGGCCCTTTTAAATCAATAAATTAAGCAAATTGATTGGTCTTGTGGATGTAACTAAAAAACGCTCTGTGTGAACCAATCAAAAAGTTCTCTTGATCTTATCAATCAGTGAAAGAATTGTCACAGTCAAAATGTTTTTGTGTCCTGAAAGTAAAGTCTAAAAAGAAATTTATATAATGCTTCCATAGAAGGATTTTTTTGATTCTTTTAGATGAGATTGATCGTGAACTTGGTGTGTGTTTACTTGTTGATGTTTTGAGTGCGAGAATTCGACGTGATTCTTGATCGATATTAGCCAATTAACTTAAAATTTTAACCGTTCATTTTTTCCAGAAGAAAAATCTCTTAAAGACTTTAAAAAGTAAAAAAATAAGTAGACACCAGGGATATCTTTTAGATTGTTTTAGAATGTTTCTCCTGATTTTCCACAATTTATCCATATTTCATATCTACAATTCATCTTCTATCAATTATCGGATTCATTCTTATCTATAAATATCTATAAATATTTACAAATGTAAAGAACGAACACTTATGATGTTAAAACCTAAATTCTTTGAAAAACTGTTAAAAATTTTCCTATCTAAAAAACATTCATGTTTAAAAAATATATTAAAAAAAAACAGTAAAGTTTTAAAAACATATATTCATATGCAACAATAATAAATATTAGTATAATTAAATATCAATAAAACCCGGTTTTTGTGCAGAAAATTTAAAAATAAAACTATAAATAAAAAAAAAAAAATAATATGAAATATTGTTAAGTAACACAATCAAAAAATGTCGAGAAAATTCTCCATAAGTAAGTACAAAATGTCATAGATATACAATAAATATTTTATCTATAATAGTTATTTGTTGAAACTTGATTCATTCAAAATGATTCAACAATTATATCACGAGCAACAAATAAAAATATTCTCTTACAAAACATATAGGTTCCATTATGATCAATCATCTTAAATAATGAATCGATCGATCACAATTCAAACTCGTTAACATACTCGTTATAATTCCAATTATAACGAGTTTAAAACCAATTTTCTTGCACGTTGGGAGGTTTTTCTTCATGAGGATAATTTTCGAATACCCATAACTGATTCTTATTATTGGGATCACATGGTCGGATTAGTATATCAGTTCCTAGACCTTCCAAACACTTATTGTGCACTTCACTCTTTATGAGACCATTCTAAAGTTAAAATTTGCTAATTAATAAAAAAAAACGTACAATCACTAATAGTCAAAAACATTAATGGCCCCATCAATATGGGGAGACCATTATCATAGTCTTCCTGACATTTCTTATAGCGGCAAATTTCTTTTAATAGCGAGGTTCTTATTTCTTAAATGTCAAAAGAACTAAAAACCTGATTTTGATCCCACCTGCTTTCCCCTAAACATATGTGATTAAGAAAGTTTTAAAAAAAGTTTTTTAATCTTATACAACTTTAAGAAATACAACAACATATAACCATTGATAGTCACAACTGTTCTCAGATTATTGCATTTTATGAACAAAAATTAGTTTGCAAAATATCAGGGCTCATCAATATACCAAAAATTTCTTATCAATAGCTTGTACTTCTTGTTAATAATTGAGATCCAAGAACAGCTCATACGTGTAATTTTATTTTCGGTCACAATACCAAAGAAAATACGGTAAGCAAGTTCGAAAAAGGTCACAGAAAATAGGACAACAAATATATTGCGGCAAGAATATAGTGTTAAAACATCTCAAAGAAACTTCAGAAGAATACTTAAAGAAAGTAGTAACATTAAGTTCAAGAAATGTTAAATCAAACCATCCCTCTCAATAAATTAAACAATGAGAAAAGACTAAAATGAGCAAAAGATTAGCATGGAGGGAAGGATGAATGGCTAGTAGTCACTTTTTCAGATTAAAAGAAATTTAATTTAGCCCAGACAATCTATAAATATTACTGGCATAATTTTTATAAAGAGGAGATATTTTTGAAAAGAGCATTTAGTGGCAAAAGCATATGGGTTTGGAAAGGAATGGGATACAATGGACTTACATCTCTGGCTTTCACACCAAATCACATAAATGCTAAGGAGTAATAAGAAATATTAGAATGTATTTTTTCGTTTTTTCATGATACATTTGTGGATAAGAAATTGATAGTTCAACAAAATAACACCAAGATGTGCAATGCTACTTAATCAATAGTAGTTGAAATGACAAAATAATGCATCAATAAATGGCTTCCATATTGTTCTGACCTGACCCAAAGGAGAGCTTAGGGATTGTTTTCTAAAATAGTTATTGCCAACAGCAGACCTTCTTCAAAAAAAAACTGTAAGTGAGCTTAAGACTGCCCTTGAAGATACTTAGTCCAAAAATAGTGTTCAAATGAAGATTTCTTAGTAAAAATTTTTGATGGACCAGCCATATTTTTTTTTATCAACTCAAAATTTACTTTGGCCTCTTTTAACTTTTAACTATTTTTAATATTTTAATAATATTTTCCACAACTTTCAATTATCCACAACTAAGTCCCTAAATAAACTTAATGTTTTTTTTGTTTTTTTTTTTCAAGTAGATTAACTATAGTTCTAAGCAGATTTCCTTTATCAAATTATAAACATTTCTGGTTAAAAGCCATTTATTTTGTCATAGAAAAAACTATGTAACACCAATTTTTTCTATCACTGCCCATGATTGCTTCCATACAATTCAAATAGGACATAAATAAATTACAAAAGAGAAGTCTGTTTAAAGATTTTTGATGGTCATCTCAACTAACTTTACTAAATTAACATCATTGACAACAGCCTTTAATTGACTTTTCAATTCACTTCAATTGACTTTCTATCAAATCCTCTTGCCTTTTTTTTAACAAAAAAAAAAAAAAAGAAGCATTTATTCACAACAAAAATCATCAAACTTTGGTTCCAAGAGCAAAATCTCAAACCTAGCAATAGTCATGAATATCAATATATTTGGTTAAAAGCTTAAAAGAACTGATAATAAAGTACAGCTCATAGAAGTTGGAAAAGCTGAAGATGTCTCAAAGGAAACTCTACAAAATCATAGTTCAACATATCATAATATTTTTTTTTTCTTTTTAATCACCTTTTTGAGTTTAAAAAAGATGCTGCTTTGCTCAAGAGTTACATGGCTTAAAAGTTAAACTTGTGATAATACTGTATATTTCTCCAACTATTAAAATCACAAATACCTTTGAATGATTCCATTTTTGGTACCCTCCTTGTTTATGGCAAGGCCATAATTTGACTTTGGCATTTGTATCACTCTCACTCAGGTCTAAGCACAGATTGTCATGCAAAATTTCAAACATTTTTGTGTAAATAAACAGCTAAACAAAGATAAAACTCAAGTAACTATTTTAAATTTGTTTATATAGTTAGTTAATTCTGCTATAACAATTTTATTTTTATCACCATTTTTAAGATTATTAAACTTATTTATAAAAATTAATGGTAACCAAATTTAATAGTCACCAAAAAATTCTTTCTCATACCATAAAATTTCTTCTTTAATAACAGAATTTAAGAGTATTTAGTAAACAAGATATTTAGCAATTATAAATGCAACTAAAATGATAATCTGTATAATAAGAATCATTTTTCACACTTTAGTGTGAATGCTTTACATTAAATTTAATCTTGAGAAAACAAAAAATTTTGTTATTCTAATTTACCTACTTGGTTGCTACCCATTTTGTGACAGTTATATAACCCAGGTTTCCCTGATTTGACATTCTGCCCAAGTGTATCAAGACAATTTAATGTTCCAAGATTCTTTATCTGAAACAGTTTTTATTGAAAAATAAAAAAAAAGAACGCATATAATGAAAATATTTTTTAAATATTTTAATTACTAAGGCATTTTAAAAATTTTTTAAATGTATCAAAGTTTGATATGTTAACTTAAAAGGAAGAAAATGTTTAAGCTTATAAATTTCATCTTTTGATCAAGAATGATAGAATTAATAGAAGCTTTTTTTTCACTCTAGCCTTCTGTTTTACACATAATGTATATACCTGTGTGTAAAGGTTGTATTTAAGCTATTTAGAATGGGACAAAAAAAACATAAGAAGACGAAAATATTAATCTGTAATAAATAAACCCTGACTTTTACATTGGTTTAAAACATTTAACTACTTTTTTCAGTTAAAAATACCAGATTAACATAGTTATTTGGTTCATGAAGCTATTTGAAAAAAAAAAAAAAAAAAAAGCTAGTAATTTTTTTTGTATTAAAACTCTCATTAACTAGTTTGTATATTGGTTTGTGAAGTTCAAAAACCCCTGATTTTTGAAGGTATACTTGATTAAGTAGACAAAACATGAATACAGTTTTTTAGAGTAACTTGGAGCTGAGGAAGTAAACTTTTTAACAGGTTTTAGTGTTGAAAAAATTAGTTATACATATCAATTTATGAAGGTACACCAAACTCATAACCATGTTATAGATGCAAATCATTATTAGCAAATCATTAGGAAATATATTGATTTAATTCAACTATTTATAACAGTTTTAACTGATCTAAAAGTACTTACATCCCCCCTTCCATATGGAAATTTATCTGGAACCTCTACCTCTGGAGTGATGTTTTGCAAAAACCATTTGAAACTTTTACATTTTAGACTTTCACGTAATTTCTTGCGTTCACTGATGTCTCCTCCATACTCAGGCTTTAAATTAGGATGTAAAGAATAGAATATATCTTTAAACTCATCTAACCAAACCTCTGCTACTCGAATACTATTATGATTGGTTGATCCTGGTGGGCTTTTATAGGGAGGTTTCTCTCTAAACACATGCCCAACACGAGAGCAAGGAATGATTTCAATTCCCTCACTGCACATCCATAACTAAAAAAATGATAAATTTAAAAAAATACTTGAACTTTGCTTAAGTTATTTTTTCACAAAACCTAATACAACATAAGTATTCCAATACAATTATAAATAACACTTGACAATACTCAATATGGAACCTGAAATTTTATATCTGTTTTGGGTATATTTGACCTACTGATTGCAATTTTTCCCTTTGAGTTGTATAGTAATAAATAATATTTGCATTTTTGAGTTTAAAACAAGTATAGGATTTAGGTCATTTTCAAAAATGAAAATATGTATTTCACTTAAGATGGCATGAGGGTCTAAAAAGCTTGTGACTGTGTAGATGATGGTTTTAACACTTATCTTGCAGTCAAGCCCACTGAAACAAAAGAGCATCTCTTCTACTAATTCAGGGTAGCTGTCTGCCTTCTTGCTAGAAATCTTTTCCCAAAAAGAACAGATATAGGGAGCAAATATGAGATTTCATTGAAATGCAAGTGTAATGGGCTGTTTGATTTATGAGCCATCTAAAATTCATAAATGGTTTATGTTTTTCATGTTTAGTCTAGGTAATTTATGTGCTATGTATTCAATGCAACAACCATCTTTATTATGAAACCTTTATAAAGTATTTAACCAGGCCTGTAATGATAACAGGATGATTCCATCTTGTGCCACCAAAGGTGCATTTTATACTTTTTCTCTGACCTCAGAGATCATTCCCTACCCAATCCTCCTGTTTGGCTCTACTGCCAGAAAAACACAGAAAGAATCTTTTTGTAGCCACTTTCTTGAAGTAAATTACCTTATTCAAGCAATTTCACATAGTGAATCTCTTGGCTCATTTTGGTCATAAAGCTGTTTAAAAATTACTGCTCCACTTTCTTCGACATGGGCATAATCAGTCATACAAAGTTGATTCTCTGTACCTAGTTTCTAAGTTGAATAAAAATCAAGATATGACTAATTGTCACCATTATTTCAATTTTTATTTTAGATACAAAAATAAGAGTCATTAAAATGATTTTTGGTTCCCTTCAAACTATTTTTACTCTTAATTTCAGACAGTTTCTCTTTCAAATATCTTCTATTTGATCATATTTTTATAAATTCAATTATAACTAAAAAAACTAGAGCTGATTCATTCTACCCTATGCATTTTTATGAATCAGTGTCCCAATTACCCCAAGAACAAGTCTAAAAAAAAGGTACCAAGAAAAATGATATTTTGGGGTGAATTCTTCCATTTGTATGCATTAAAAAATGTTTTTTTTAAAAATATTTTATTGATAATCAATAATCCCTGAAAGAAAGAAAGTAATTGTGCTAATTTTTGATTAACAATTGATTTTTTAACACTTTTTTAACATTTTCCTTTTTTTTAATAAAAAGGATGTTTAATTTAATTACATTTTTAACTATGTGAAAATATATAAGTAAATAGATACTTAAATTTTAAATATACAAAATTGCTAGATGCTTTTAATTTTTTTAAAGACTTTGCTTTTGTTTGAAGTTTTTAAATACAAAGTTTTCAACTTTGTGTAAAAGCATAATTCAAACTCTAAGCAAAAAATTTGAGTTTGAATCAAAAATTCATAGTAGATAAAGTTATTTGATGAATATTTTTATTTGTATTAACAATATGAATTTCTTATCCATCAATTTAGTTTCTTACTCAAAGTTTTTAGTTGCTATTATTCAAAATGGTAAAAACTTTTTAATCTTGCAAATTTATTACTTACTCTAAAAGATATTTCAACATTTTCACCTCCCCAATATGTTAGCTCTGGATCATAAGCACCACTTTCAAAGAAAAACTTTCTATTCATTGCAAACAAACCACCAGCCATAGTGGGAGATCTACAGAAAACAGTAAAGAATTTACTGCTTCAAGCAAATATTAGGGAGATAGTGAGCATAGTAAAGATTGAAAAGAAAAATCTACAATTATGTTTAACTGTTTATATATATATATATATATATATATATATATATATATATATATATATATATATATATATATATATATATATATTTACAGTGAGAGAAATAAGTATCTGAACAAAAGATTTTTTTATGGAAAATAAACTTTGTCAGGTTTTTTTCGAAAAAAAAAACTTAATAGAAATAAAAGAAATGATTATTCTGAAAGAAAATTTTATTACGAATTCAATATGCAAAAAAAAAATATCAATAATAATATTTAATTGATAAAAAATTAAGATACATTTAAACTATGCAATTTTTTAGCATTAAATAAGTATCCGAACAAAATTTTAAAGATTAAGGCTTAAAGATTAACGTTTCTCCGAGTAATTATTTTTTTGACTTTTTAATATCGAGTTGGACCGCCTTTAGCTTTTATGACTTCTCCAAGTCGACATGGCATCGATTCAACTAATTTCTTTGTCGTATCTGAGTCGATATCAGCCCAAGCTTCTTGGAGCATGATTTTTAAATCTTCTTTTCTTTTTAGACATCGTGTGCCACATTTTTTATCCAGAATTGCCCAGAGATGTTCAATTGGATTGAGATCTGGACTTTGCGCAGGCCATTCAAGTAACTCAATTTGCTTTTGGATAAAAAACTCTTTTGCTTTCTTTGACGTATGTTTAGGGTCATTGTCTTGTTGGAAGATAAAATGCTTTCCTAATTGCAGCTTTTTAGTTGAAGCCAGAAGATTTTTATTGAGAATTTTAACATAAACCTCTGAGTCCATAATTCCATCAATAAACTCCAGTTTTCCTGTTCCGTTCCAAGCCATCGATCCCCATACCATAACATTGCCTCCACTAAATTTTACTGTGCCTCGAATACAACTGAGTGTGAATGCTTCCCCTTTTTTTCTCCAAACTTTTTGAGCTCCATCGGACTTCACAAGATTAAATTTTGACTCGTCCGTCCACAAAACTTTCCTCCAGAATGATACCGGCATATTTACATATTTTTTAGCAAATGCAAGTCTTCGTTTTCGATGGATTTTTGAAAGGGATGGTTTCTTGCGTGGAACTCTTGCTTTGAATCCACTTTCTTTCAATCGATTTCGAATAGTACATGAGCTCACTTTTAACCCAAAATCTTTCTCAAGGAGGCTTGACACTTTTGGTGCTGATAAAAAACGGTTTTTTTGCACCATCTTTACAATTTGTCGATCTATTCTTGATGTTGTTTTACGCTTTGCTCCGCATCTGGGCTGATTTTGCACATATCCAAACATATTATACTTTTTAACCAGATCGCTGATGGTTCCTAATGCCATTCCAGTCGCTTTATTTATCGACCTAAACGTTTTACCTTGCTTGAACAAGTCAATAACCAAATTGCGCTGAGCTTGGGACCATTCCTTGGTTTTAACTCCCATACTTGATGATATCAATGGTAAATCAAATGAATTTAAAAAAATATCAGTCAATTATTAAAAATTACTCGTTGTAAAACAACAATATTTCTAAAACCATTGGTTTAAAAACTTTTTTTAATAATCAATTTCAAAACTTCGTTTACAAAACAACATGTTCGGATAATTATTTTTCATTGAAGTTTTAACACTCCTTCGGGAATCGTTAAATTTTAGCAACGCAAGTTAATTACCTTTGATTAATTTTTTGCAACATAAAATCGTAATTAAATTTGCTTTTAGAATAATTATAAAAGTATTTATCAAAAACATATGTTTTTCGAAAAAAACCTGACAAAGTTTATTTTCCGTAAAAAAATCTTTTGTTCGGATACTTATTTCTCTCACTGTATATATATGTTTTGAACTTTTTTGAAAAGACATTCTCAAAAACTCAAGTGTGAGAGGGACAAAAATAAAATTTGTTATTGAAGTCAAATAATTGTTAAAAAAAAGAAAAACTAAAATCAATAATAATTATTTAAACTAAATTAATCAATTTTAATAATAATTTATTAATTTATTACCTGTTATTTTTCCATTTAAAATTTGTTTAAATTTTAGATGGAATAATAACAAATCAAATTGTATGCTCAACCAGATATTGTATATATCAAGACCATTATTAGTACAATTTAAATTGTATACTTAAAACAAGACAAATCTAAATTTTCTTGTTATATTATGTAATAAGACAACTTAGCTTTAGAGACAACTTTTATTACAAATAATCAAAATAATCAAAAGTTTTAAGCTAAATAAAAGTTTTTTTTTGAAATTTTTTTTAAAAGTAAAAATAATTTTAAATTTTTCAAAAATTATTTAAAAAAGATTGCATACTTTATTGGATCAGATTCTAATTTTCTTCTTAATTTTTCACGTAAAGGCAATGGTCCCCAAGTGAACATTAGTTGCCAAGTGAAGAGTCCTAGGCTGTATGAACCTTTTTTAGAAACATATTCAAAATTTTTAAAAGAAATAACTTCAATATCAGGTACAACAGCAATCTTTGGATTTGCTTGCAGCCGAGCAAGCAATGGTTCCAGCCATCCAACATTTGCTTCACAGTGAGAGTCCAGGAAAACTAAAACTTCCCCAATTGCATTATTAGCACCAATTAACCGAGCTTGAGTCAAGCCAACTCTTTTATGGGAGCGAATTAGCTTTACTTTGACTAAATTACTGATATAACTTTTTAATTTTTCACCGAGATGCACTACAAAATTAACAAACATATATACTCAAATCTAATTACAAAATTAAAATTTCCATTGACTTTTTTCAAAAAGCCTACAAAGTATATTGGCATCTAATAGTTTTAATAAGAATGTGCATATATTGTTGAACCAAAGAATCAAAATATACCATATTTTTCCTTATTGCTTGCATCATCTACAAGAATTATTTCTTCAACCATATGAGGTGGAGAACGAGCCAACACAGAATGAACTGTTCTTAAAAGGGTAGACCATGCTTCATTATAAAAAATAATAATGATGCTAGCTGTTGGTAGGTTTGTATGATAATCCACATTAAAACACCTAAAAGTTATAACTTATTGTTTATTAATTTTATTTAGTGTGATCTACTAATTTAATGTCTTTTATTTGTACTTACAATAAAATAATTAAATCTACAGCATAATTAAATCTACAACATTTTAATTAGTAGTACCAATTTGCTGGCTTACACTTTATTTATACAATAAACTAGGTTTAAAAAGCTTTCAAAACAAATATCATATCAACTGAACAAAATTTAAAATCTTCATGTTTTTTTATACTTACGATGGGTCTCGATTATCAGATATACTTCTTTCAAGAGAAATCTTTGAACTTGCTAATTCATTAAACCCATAGTCATCAAAACTTTTTTCTTCAGTTGAATTTTCACTAACGGAATTTAAAACAGCTTGGCCATTCGATCCAGCACCCTCAGGCTCCAGATTGAGACTGTTTTTATAGAATCTTTTAAAATAATCGATTTTCACAAATTCTTCATTTTTATCTGCTGCACTTTTCTTAATATTTACATGATCCCATGTTTCTGAGATATCAACGGATGACGTTGTTAGATAAACCAAAAACCAAAGGAGTGAAGTTAACAGTACTGAAACACAAATGTACCTCTTTGCAAGTCGCATTTTGTAGATTTCTTGATAATGAAGTTAATGAAAGATTTATGATTAATTTCATTGCCTGGAAAACAAAAGCAAAAAACTAATTTAAAAGCAGTACAAGAAAGTTTTCGCAGTTTGGACTTAGTATCGTTTCATTTGCCATTATCGTTTGGACATACTTAGTATCGTTTCATTTACCATTATCGTTTGATTATATTAGAACTTAATTTACAGCTTATCATTTAATTCCTCTTTTGTAGTTTAATCAAAAAGAAAAGCATACACAACTATATGTGTATATAAATTTTGTTTTCTTAAAATCTAGTTTTAGGATTGAAGGCTGAGATTACTCACACTCACATATTGGCCGTTTTTACGCCAGGAGATTAAAAATGGATATTTGCATTATTCAGTTTCTTTTTTCTTCACTCGAAGTCGGAAGGAATTCGGACTGAAATAGCTGTTGGCGTGCATTAAATTTTTTTTAGCGTTAGCAAATTTTTTCAAGAGAGCTTACTGATGTGCGATGATAGACTATAAGTTAATTCTTTTTTTAAATCGGGTTTTAAAGAGACTAAATTATGAAAACAAACTCAGTAATAAAAGATCTTGGGAAAGTCTTTGCAGATAAAAAAGACACCGTTTGTAAGCTGCAATTGCTTTTTCTAGATCTTTATCAACTTAAAAGGTATTGAATCGCTACTTACCACCTTTTGCTTTAGCTAAAACTCCACCCCACAATTTGTGTTTTATTGAGATAAACTGTAGCATGTAAGTAAATAGCCACCTGTAGCATGTAAGTAAATAGCCATCTTAAATTGTTACTCTCAAATTACTCAATGAAGCAGGCTGAAACGAACCTTTAAAAAAAAATGTAAAGTATAATTCCTAAACTAAAAACAAAAAGCAAAAAAGATTTCTTTTTTTTAATTGAGTGAAAAGAACAATCTAAAGATATCTAAGTATATAAACAACCAATATATAAACTTAACTTCTTTTCAGATTTAAAAAACCAATGAACTTCTCAACTTTTTCTATCAGTTCAGACGTTTAGTAATTTAAAATTTTTTTGCGTTATGTCTCTTCCGACATTTAGTTACATATTTTTTTGTTTAAACTTGCAGGAGAATATTTTTTAGTATTGTGGAATGGATTGTTGGTACCTGTTAAACAATCATAAATATATTATCATCATTATTTTTATTTTTTTTTATACAATGATAATAATAGTTATCATTATTACTATTTTTATTACTATTATTATTACTATAATCATTATGATTTTTATTTCTATTATTATTATTATTTCTATTATTACTATTATCATTATTATTATTATTATTACTACTACTACTACTACTACTGCTATTATTACTATTATTATTATCATTATTACTACTACTACTACTGCTATTATTACTATTATTATTATTATTATTATTATTATTATTATTATTATTATTATTATTATTATTATTATTATTATTACTATTATTATTATTATTATTATTATTATTATTATTATTATTATTATTATTATTATTATTATTATTATTATTATTATTATTATTATTATTATTATTATTATTATTATTATTATTATTATTATTATTATTATTATTATTATTATTATTATTATTATTATTATTATCTATTTTATATTTGTCTATTTTAGTTTTGCAAACTTAATGGATATTTAACTGAAGGAATGAACTATTTCTATAATTCAAAAACTGAGTAACAATGATTTGAATTTTTGGCAATAAAAATCCCAATGCCAGGACTATCTGGGATATGAAGCAACTATCAAAAAGCTATCAAAATTAAAAAAGCCTACAAATTGAAATCGTAAATGATACAGCTATCATTTACGAAAATTTTTCAGTTGCAGATCTTTGTAGCTCATACCACCCAGCCGCGGATCTAAGGGGTGCCCATTGTGGCAATGGCCTCATAGTTTAAACTTAACGGCAGCCACGTTAGTTTTGGGTTTTTTCGCTTAAGGAATATCCCTAAAAATTTAAATTTGTCTGCCTTAATTTACGGATTTTGTCTATAGAGATTCCTGCTATGGCCACAACGGTTCTTATTACACCGTTACCGACGTTTTATTCAATCAATAAATGCTGTGAAAAAACATTACAATATCGATCTTTTATCGAAATTTCAACCGTGAAAATGAAATTTGGCTACACAGTCACAAATTCCTGTATCCGCGCTGCTACCACAAGACTTACCTAATTGTAAACAGATAAAAATGCAGCTAATGTCTGATATGTTAAAAATACTCAACCTTAGATTCAAATGGAGTTATGATGGTTTTAACCAACTCTGCTTAAAAACAAAAGTTTAATGAAAGCAATGGCAGGACAGGCGCAACTTATTATAATTATCCTTCATCAATGTGGTTCTACCCTAATGGCTACCAAAATTTTGTTTGAATGAAAAACAACAATCAACTCAAAAACAGAAATAGTCATTATTGAAAGGCAAATGAAAAACGACTTTATAATACCCGTTAAGCATGTAGTAAAAATGTAACAACAAATTTGTCCTATCATATTCGGTGGTAAATTTTTTAGGGTTACAGCAAATGCATCATCAAAAACGTGGCATGCTTATGGAGAAACTTCTAAAAACACGAATAATATAAAAAGCTATAGAAGTTGTGTAAAGTTTTCAAAATTATTTTATTTTTTAAGAAGTATGCTATAAAAGTATTTGCAAAGATAATAATACTATTTTTTGGGAGATATATTTGCTGTTAAGGTGTTGAACATTGTGGAGATAAAGTCATTGGTTTAAGCGAGAATAAGGAACTTTATAAAAGCACCTAATATTTTATTTTATATATAAGAAAATGTTTAAAATTTTAGAAGAAATGAACACTTAAAAC
Organism: Hydra viridissima; assembly: GCF_058129835.1. NCBI lineage: Eukaryota > Metazoa > Cnidaria > Hydrozoa > Anthoathecata > Hydridae > Hydra > Hydra viridissima. The sequence goes on from NW_028324305.1 coordinate 17,297,633, forward strand.
CTTTTTCCAGTTCGTCTCATTTTTAGTTTAAGGCATCAAGTTTAAAAAAAAAACATAAAATTTAACCTTTTTTTTTTTTTTTTTTTTAAAAACTTTCCAGGCCACTGTACTCCTGAAAAAAATCTGTGCTCGTTAAGAAGACCTGTTTTTTTAATTATTGTGTCAGAAAAAAAATAAATTTTAGAAGATCTCGGCAATTTAGCACTAGAGAATTTTTCTTGCGAAGAAACGACAGACTTATTTGTTTATTTTCGTCAGATCTATTTCACTTTTATCTAGCGCTTGTAAAAAGAAACACTTTAAGGAGGTAGTTCAACTATTATCTGCGGAAAAATTACCATTTCTACCATTTGACGACCACTCTGATAATAAAAATTACACTTCTGCGATTGAGACCTCTACCTCTAACAAGAGTGGTTAATTAAATAGTATTTATATACATTTAATGAACACATTTTACATGGTTTGCATGTTTATGGTATCAAACGTTATATATTAATAATAATAAACGTTATATTATAATAATATATCATCATAAAAAAAAAAGTCTTCTAAGAAAATATCTTCCATACGATATTCTAATTAATTTTTTAAAAGATTATTCTAACACCCTCCTATCAAATGTTTGAGATGTTGCAGGTAGTAAAAGTGACTAAAAATGAACAACGCATCTATTATATCGAATTTTATACCTAAAGATCTTTATAAACCATTCGGGGGGAAAAAAATTCCGCCCATACTTCGTAAAACAAAAATTAGAAATAATTGTATTGTTTAAAGAAACATATTATGCATATAAAAAATTGTCTTAACACCTATTTAAGTTAAATGATTTGCCAAAAAAATAATGTGTTAGTAAAATAAAGTTAATAATATTAATTCAAAACCACGAAAACATTAACGAAAATAGAAAAAATTATAAACGTGAAAGATTGAAGAGAAAAAAAGAAAAAAAAAGTATATAAAAAGTTCCAGTTTGAAGGTTAATCTAATTTTTGGTATACAATCCAAACATCCACCACGCCATGTTTTTTTTTTAAAAAAAATATAGATTTATCAAAAGCCTATTAGTGAGAGATATAAATAAACGTAATTGTACAAAAGATATGTTGGATTGTGGGAATTTCAAATATTGCTCCAAAAAAATACAGATTGTAAAAATTACAAAATAGCAAAATCTCATTTGAACATATTTATAATTTGTGATGCTTTTATCAAGTTAAATAAATAACTTGAAAGTTAAATTTCCTTGAGTAAGAATCTGATTTTGGATGTCATTCTAAAAATATATTCCAAAGGACTTGATAACACCTTTAGTTGAAATAACCCATTAATCACCAACTCATTATTGACACAATAAATAAAACAGTATTCTTGTAAAGTGAACTATTATGAAACCTTCATAATATTTCTCAAAGCCAATCATCTTTATCATTTGGAGATTTCTCTTCAAAAGGATAACTTTCAAATAACCATCGCTGATTTGCATTATTACCATCACATGTTCGTATAAGAATTTGATCCCCTTGACCTTCCAAGCAACGTTTGTGTGATTCATGCTTTATGAGACCACTCTAAAATTTAAAAAAAGGAGTTGTTCATAGCAAAAACAAAAATAATAACTGTAGAATTTAAATTAAACCAAAATAACAACTGTAGAACTTATATTATATGTAGAATAGAAAGAAAAATCATATATACCTTAGTGTGTTTCCACTTTTGATTACCCCCCTGTTTATGACAAGGCCAAAGTTTTACTTTTGCATTAAGATCACTGTCGCTTAGGTCTAAACACAGCCCATCATGCCATATTTCAAGTTTTTTTGTGAAAATAAAAAACTAAACAAAAATAAGATTATTGTTAATTCTAAAAGTTTTTCCTAGAATTTTTTAAAAGTAAAAAAAGGTATCAGTCACCCATTTTGTATTGCTTACTAACAAAAACATACTTTTTAAACACTTTTAACTTTGTTTTAAAATGAAATCTATTAAAACTTGGAAATAAAAACCATACCTGGTTAGTCCCCATCTTATGACAAGGATATAATCCAGGTTTTCCACCCTGGTTATTCTGTGCAAGAGTATCAAGACAGCTCAATGTTCCAAGATTTTTCACCTGAAAAAAGAATTAGAAAAACTAAGAATATGAGCAACAAATTAAATTATCAAAGAAACAAACTTTGTTAAAAATGCTTACATCACCCCTTCCAAAGGGATATTTATCAGGGATCTCTAATTCAGGAATAATATTTTGTAAATACCATTTGAAACTTTTACATTTAAGATCATCACGTAATTTTCTTCTTTCACTAACATCACCACCTTGTTCAGGCTTTAAATTAGCACGGAATGAGTAAAATATTTCTTTAAATTCATCCATCCAAACTTCTGCTACTCTTATACTGTTATGATCAGTTGAACCATCTGGACTTTTATAAGGAGCGCGTTCTCTGAAAACATGTCCAACACGAGAGCAGGGAATAATTTCAATACCTTCTCCACACATCCATAGCTAAAAAGAAAAATCAGTAACTTTAATTTTTTTTTAATCACTACCAGCACTTGTTGACTAATTAGCATGAGAGATCAAACTATACTACTTGCCAAACTCACTGAGCCACTACAAATCAAAAAAACTAAGGATAACCAAAATTTGAGACACTTTAAAAATTTTTGTAAAAATTTTTAGTTTTTTAAACTACAAGAAACCTGATAAAACAAACTTATATACCTTATTTTTATCTCCACTTCATATTCATAAATAATATATCCATAAAAAGTATAGATAAAGCTATAGTTTTAGCATACTTTTTAAAGATATTAAAAAATTAAATTGTTGAAAAAAGCGTTATATTTATTTTAGTGCATTAATTTTGATGCAAGGTACTTTAAGAAATTGGTGGACACTAGTTTTTAAAAATTTTTAAATTTTTTTTTGTTTTAATACATAAAAAACTCATAAATAAATTCTTAAACTTATTTTATATACAAAACAACTTGCCCTGAATGACATTTCAACATTTTCACCACCCCAATAAGTTAATTGTCGATCATAAGCACCACTTTCAAAGAAATACTTTCGATTCATAGCAAACAGACCACCAGCCATAGTTGGAGATCTACAGGAAATACAATGAGATTTGAAATATAATTTCAGATTTATATAAAATAACCTCATTTATAATAAAAGAGAGGAAACATGAGCAATAAGCATAGTAAATGCAATATAATAAAGGATAAACATAATAAACAAAGTAAACTAAAAAAAATTCATTACCATAAAATAGGTAAAAAAAGAGTTTCCTTTTAAAAAAATAAATAAATAAAAGACGGCAATTAGTTTACTTAATAGGATCAGACTCATGTTTTCTTCTCATTTTTTCACGTGGGGGCAATGGCCCCCAATTAAACATTAACTCCCAGCTGAAAATTCCACGGTTATATGAGCCTTTCTCAGAACTATATTCAAAATTTTTAAAGGAAATAACTTCAATATCAGGCACAACTGCAAGCTTTGGATTCTCTTGCAACCGAGCAAGTAATGGTTCCAACCATCCAAAATTTGCTTCACAGTGAGAGTCTAGGAAAACTAAAACTTCACCAACTGCATTATCAGCACCAATCAACCGAGCTTGAGTTAGACCAACTCGAACAGGCGATCGAATAAGTTTTACTTTAGGTAATGAATTAACATAATTTTCTAGCTTGTCACCAAGATGACCTGGTTAAATTAGAAACACCAAAGTATTAGTTAAAAATATGATAACACTGCACAGGGAGAGACACTCACAAATGCACACAAATAAATAATTCTCACACTATATTTCAATAAATTTAAAGGAGAATGGTAGGTAATAATCAATTTATACCATAATTTTCTTTAATACTTGCATCATCTACTAAAATAATTTCTTTTAACATATGTGGTGGAGAGCGAGCTAAGACAGTATGAACAGTTCGCAAAAGAACAGACCATGCTTCATTGTGAAAAATTACTATCACACTAGTTGTAGGAAGATTTGTAGGATAATCAACGTTGAAACATCTTTAAAAAAATAAAATAAAATAACTAAAAAAACATTTTGTTGAAATAGAAATTGATCTCAAATTATTACAAAATGCACAAGCAGTTCATAAAATTTCACAACTGTTGAATTTAATATGTTTGTATAAAAGCTAAGAAAAACATAGTGCCCATAATTAAATCTACAACATTTTCATCAATAGTACCAATTTTCTGGCTTACATTTCAGGTAATACCTTTGTACAATAAACTAGGTTTAAAAAGCTTTCTTTTAAAACAAATATATCAACTGAACAAAATTTAAAATCTTCATGTTTTTTTATACTTACGATGAGTCTCGATTATCAGGTATACTTCTTTCAAGGGAAATCTTTGAACTTGCTAATTCATTAAACCCATAGTCATCAAAACTTTTTTCTTCTTTTGTTTTTTCATTTACTGAATTTGATACAGCCTGCCCTTCCATCCCAGCACTGCCAGGTTCTGGATTAAGAGTATTTTTATAAAATTTCTTAAAGTAATCTATTTTAACTTTAGTTTCTTTTTCACCTGCATTTACTTCATCATTTGCAGAATACTTTGTGAAAGATGCCTTTTCTGAACCAGTCAAGAATAAAGCAGTTAAGTCAATCATAACCCAAAAAAGAGAAGTCAATAGTATAGCTGCACAGATGTATCTCTTTGTTAATCTCATTTTAGTTTTCAAATTATTTAAGGTATATCATGATAAATGTTTATACCTCTAAATGTTTATACCTATATATATATATATATATATATATATATATATATATATATATATATATATATATATATATATATATATATATATAATAAAACAAGAACAAATAAGCATTAACATTCTCTCATATTCCAATTTAATATTAACTTGTATGAATATAGCATACAAATGTAAAGTTGCAGAGAGCATTTTTCCATAAATAATAAATACAAGTCAATTAAGATTTATTTACTATTATTTGACTGATCATTATTTCTGTATTTTTTAATTCTTTTATTTATCAGTAAATAAAAATATTTACTTAACAATAGTTTTACTTAGTAACTATTGATGTTGATGAGCTAATAGTCGTATTAATGACAATTTTATCATGTCAATCAGCATAAAAAAAAGTACCACAACACATGATGTCATATTAAGAACTCATCTTTAATGTGAAATCAAATCGAGTTTTTAACATATGCAAGTTGTGTTTCGTATTTTATTTGACGTTTTAAATTTGTCAAGGAAAAAAATTATTGGGGTTGATGGGCATAGATACTATGCGTCACGCAAACTAAGTTTGCAGATTTGGTTAATCGAAACTTTGTATACATTTCGACCTCTGAGCATCCATGCATACTTATTGTAAGGGTGTATTTTTAGTATATATAATACTCAATTTACATTTTTTTATCGAAAAAAATTTTTATACTTGTTTAACGAAAATTAAAATTATTTTTTATCAAAGTTTTTTAACTTTTAAAAAAGAAATTTTAAGTTGAGGTAATAAAAATAAAGAAATGCAGAAGGTAATGACATCCTATTACTAAGTAAGATTTAAATGCTCAAATTATGCAAATAACCACTGCCGGGAGTAAATACATAATTTAAAAAAATCATTACTTATTTAAAAAAGATTTTTAAAATTAATAGGGAAATATATTACTAATTTATTCAAAATTAAATTGATAAATGGTTATTTTACACTGAAATATATATCATTTTAAGTTTAAGGAGAAACGTTAGTCTTATCAATAACCCGTTGGAATTTTTTTAAAGCCGAGTTGGACATAACTTTTCCGCAAAATGCTCTAAAAAAAAAATCAAAGTAGACATGGCGTGCACCACTGATTTGAAACATCTTACTTCCCCAGAATTTGTGGCGGGAAAGCCCCCAGATGTCCAAAATAAGGTATCTCCCTCCTAAATGTTGAATTTTTCTTTTACCGGCACAATCTAATTATACATGATTATTTAGATTTTTGTTTACCTCTCAAATTCTCTCTCTATATAAAATTTATCTAATTCTAATTTGTAAATAACTTTTAAAGATTGGTTTATAAAGAAACACGTTTTTAGTAAATTAGTTTACCTTATTTAAATTGGCTTAGATGAGACTGGTTGTGTTTAGTTGATTACCTTAGTTCATCAAAAAAGCTGATGTCATTCTACAGTCATCCTTTTAGGCTGTTTGCACTTGATTCAAATTATAGAGTAAATCAATTCAAATGCTAATTCTGTAAAAAGTATTCAGGCTTCCTTGATATGCGTGCTATTTAATACAGATATCAAAATTTAATTAAAATATTTGTTTAAGAATTTTTTAATCCACAGGTTCAAACATTTAAGAAAAGCTTTGCATCTGAAGTTAAATATCTGAAATATTATTAGTAAATTACAGATTTATGTTTACCCAAACATAGTTGCTTATGCTTAGTTTGAGTACTTTTTTCAAACACATGGCTTCAAAAAGGCAAAAATTAGTAAGAAAAATTTATTGCTATATAATTATCCTAAAAAAATTAACTAAAACAAAGACTTTTAATAAAGATTTTTTTAGGTAAAAAAAAAAAAATTGCTGTTGCTTGTGAAATAAAAATTAACATGTTAAAAATTTCATTCTGATGTTCCTATCTCAAATAAATTGTATGTATCTAGAAGTGTTTTTACAAAAGTAATGGAGCATTTGTTTAACATTTCAATAAGAATACCAGTGAAAAAGAAAAGCAATTGAAAATAGCTTTAAATCATTTTTTAAGAATATATTTTTTAATTTTTTTTTACTTTTAACTACTCTTGTTTTAACTGTAGTTATGAAGTATTTGTTTTAATTCTTTTCAATAAAAATTAGAAGTGTAGGAAGAGCAAGAACTTAAAAAATAGAGAATATTCTTTAAAATACTTTATGTGTTTTTTGTTAAAGTACTAAAAGTGGTATTATATTTCTGGTATTTTGGTTTTAATTTGTGGGGCTAATATCACAACTTAAACTAAGAAATTTTATTTCTTCCTTAACTTCATACTTTGTTTTGTAATTTTTACAAAACTAGAAAGTTTTGTGTTTTTAGGTATTAAAGTTATAAATACTTTTGTATTTCTTTCTTACTTTCTTATATCATAGAAATTGCAAGACTTTATTCAACCCCACATTGATTCATTCAATTATATGTTAGAAAATGGCCTCAATGAGACTGTAAAAGTAAGTACTTACATTGCTTAAAAAGCAAATTAATTCTTTTTAAATGTTTTATCAAAATAAGCAAGTATTGGATCTAAAAATCTTGGTTTTAAGACCTACATGTAGCAGTGTGCAATTTGATTAAATGTTTCTATTAATGCTATGTAGGCTAAAAATATAGCCACAAATGGGTATATTGCAGAATATCCTTTATTAAGGTTTAGGAAAATAATTGTTTCCTGTGGTTATCTTTATAAGCAAAACAAAAAATTCAAAATATTTTAAGAATTTAATCTGCAAGATAAATTAAAAATTTAATAAAATATTTTAAGTAAAAGAATAAAAAGTATAATATATAATAGGTATTCTCTCACATCTTTATTGCAAGTATAAATAAGTATTTTAATTTACTAGCTATTCTAAGATGAAAACTATGTCGATTGATAACATTTTTAAAACCAAAAAGTAAAAAAATTCATTGTGAATTAGATGTTTTCTTTATTTTTTGTAATATTCTGGCTTGTTTTAAACATAATATGTTCCAATTGCAATACGCCTTTTTAACTTTTCTGTTATACTTCAAGATTTTAATAAAGTACATTTTTTATTTTAAAAATATATTTCGAAATGTACCATATTAATTTTGTAAAAAGTTTGCTGTATATACCAGTGTATAATTCATAGAGTGATAGTTAATGTCTAAAACTTACCTTATTCTCATGTAAAGCCCATAAACCTCCTAAGTAAAAAGTATATGCTCATTTTATACATTGGTACATACAATAAATAAAAAGTGTTTGTTAGTGGTTTTATATTAGAAACACTGAAGAAATGCTGCTTGTAGTTACTAAATGAGCTTTGACACAATTCAACCTATTTATAGGTTGCTGATGGTCAACTGGTTGAAAGAAATCCAGAAATTTCAGAACATGACTCAGCAATACATTCAATTGTTGGTTCAATTCATCACAAGACAAATCCGAACCTGTCTCATGAAACCTTTCAATCAAAGCATGTTATTACTTCTTCAGATAGCTTAGCATCTATCTATGGTTCTGTTGAATTAACTAACAGTAATGAGGAAAGTCTTAGTTCTTATCAGAAAACTGTTTCTAGTCCAAGTAAAGCTTCTTATGTAACACCAAGTCAAAGCTCAAAAATAGTAACTAGCAGTGAATGCTGTGATGTTATACCTCTTAAAGATGATAATGGTGATGATATTGAGTTTGAAGGTTATGATGAATTTGAAGATAGGTTATCAAGTGATGGAGATTTTTTATGTCAGATCTGTTCTCAATTATTTTCAGATAAAAGTGTTTACAAAGCTCATATGACAAAGGATCATAAGAAAATCAATGATGATCTTGATGTTGAGATTCAGTTACCAACTAATCAAGAATACAAATACAAATGTAATGATTGCAACCTACCTTATCCTACAAAATCTGCTTTACGAAAACACCTTCAGACTGTTCATTCTAAAGATGGGCTGCCATTACAAAAGGCTACTAGCAGATGTATTCATCCAGATTGTAATGAAATCTTCTATCATCGTCAAAAGATGATTGATCATTTGAAAGAAGTCCATGGTGTAAGTTGTGTCCAAGAAGATTTAGTATTCAACTGTTGGGATGATTTTATTTTGTGGAAAGAAAAAGAAGAAGATGCCAACTTTGTGCATTTTTCTAAAAACTCTACTCACACTAATGCTAAGAATTATGCGTTAACTAATTTTACATGTCAACGTGAAGGAAAAGCTGGTTATAAATACAAAGGTTCTCATAAGAAAAAATATAAAGATCTTGTTATAGGATCAAAAATATGTCCTGCTAGAATGAGAGCTAGATTAGATAAACCCACTGGTAGGGTTACAGTTCAATATTGCAAGTCTCATAATCATAAAATGAGTTTTCAGGATTTCCTATATCGTAGAATGCCAGACAGGTTACGTAATGAAATTCGTGAAAAGTTGTTATCTGGAAAATCCTCAGAAGAGGTTTATAAAGAACTTAAAAGTTTAGACAATCTTCGTGAAGACAGAGGTGAGCACTTTGCTCCATCAAAGCGTCAGTTTGTTACTCTAGTTAATATTCGAACAATAGCAAAGCGAATGCAAATAAAGGAGCCTGCTGCATCAAAAAGTGTATTTCTTGATGCTGAGCCATATGCTATCCAGGTACAAAAATTATTAGATGAAACCTATAATCCTGTGATTCTCTTTAAAGATCCTGGCTCCCCTATTGAAGTTGGTCCAGAAGAAATAGATCAATTGAGTGGAGCACTTGATTTGTTGCTAATTGGCATTCAAACAAAAGAGCAAAAAGAAATGCTTTTAAAACATGGCCATCGAGTACTTCTGATTGATATAACTGATGCTATTATAACTCCTGCACATTACATTGTCACCTTAAAAGTATTAGATGAGTATAACAAGGCTTATCCTGTTGCATATTTGATTTCTAATTCTCGAGATGAAACAGTTTTGTTTTACTTTTTCCACCAGATAAAAGTTAAAATAGATGACTTTAAAGTCAATGCAGTTATGACAGAAAACTCTTGCAATGAGTATTATGCGTTTAGAAGTGTGTTTGGTGAGGATGTAAAACATTTATTATGCAAGTGGAATCTTCACCGTGCTTGGTGCCAAAAAATACATGAAGAATGCTTAGGTGATGAAGTCTTACAACAAGAGTTGTATTTTATCTTTCTTACAATGTTAGAAGAGCCAAATATAAATAAGTTTCAAAGTATTGCTACTGAGTTTATAAATAACTATCAGACTCGCTGTGCAAACTTTATATCATTCTTTGTATCGAACTATATGAGTCAACCTGAGGTATGGGCTTCATGCTATAGAAACACACCAGAATCTGACTGTGATGAGTTACTCTATGGGGATCGTGTCTTTGATAGATTTAAAAAAGAAATGAAATTAAACAATAAACCAAAAGTAGTTGATGATATTTTAGAACTTGTTTTAAAATTTGAACATGAAGATTATTTTAATAGGGGTTTAAATCTCATGCTCAACCCACCAGAGCAAGAAGATAAGTCATCTGAACATGAGCTTGGAATGAAGATAAAAACTGCAGATGTTGTTGATAATTACAATGCTGAAAATACATGGCAGGTTAAAACTATTAAATGTGATCCAGCTGATTTGCAGAGTTTAAAAGAAGAAGTTTTTATTGTTACTTGGAAAGCTGACATTTGTGACATGGATTTTTGTCGTGAAAGATGTCTTAAACTAGCTTGCTTTGGTTTATGCAGCCATTTGTATCATTGTTCTTGTGAGCGTGAGAGTATAACCCCTTGTCGCCATATACATAAAGTACATAGTATTCGAATTGGTATTAATCAATCTAACTCTGATGAGGAGTGCGCTAAAAATGAAGAAACTGCAAGTAAAGTTAATACTACTCATATTAATCTTATTAATACAACTTCCAACATTACAAATAAAAGTAAACCAAGTATTACTAACCAAGTAAAATCTGTGGGACCCTTAAAAGCAATTAGAGTAGAGAAGATTAAGAAAATTAAGCTTGAACTGGTGAAACTGTATAAATTTCTTGAAAGAGAAAATATTCAGAAATATTCTCTTGATTTCATTGAAGTTGGACTGAAGAAAGTTATTAATGAGTGTAAAGTTATTGACAGTATTGGTCAAAATAAAGATGTAGATGTGATTGGCAATAAAAGAAAACTTGTTGAAAAAGATTTATCAGATTTTAAAGCATTTGTCAATTCTTCTAAAACAAAAAAAGTAATGCACATAAGTTCACCAGTAATAGTTGATATTGAGCCTAATTCAACATTTATTAATCAGTCTAAAAAGCACATTAGTTGCAACAAACACAAAAGATTTAAGTTGACTAAGTCCAAAAGCATCAACATTAATATAGAAAGTGATATAAAGTCTGTTTTCAGTGGATCATTGTCTGTCCCAAATCAAGAGCAGATCATTAATTTATCACAGGAACAGGGGCAAGCAAATTCCTTCAATGTAATTTATGAAGGTCATCCTGAAGTTGAATTATCATATTTAAAATTAAATAAAATAGAGAATTTGTCTAGAGCAATTACAAATGGACCACACTCATTTTCTGTTGCTCAGCTTAAAGCATTAGATCTTAACCCTAGCATAAATGATAAAGTTTTATTAACTAAACATCTGATAAATTATTATCCTGGATATGTATCGGATGAAGTCATCGATTCCTACTTATATTGCTTGTCTAAACGTAATGATATTCTGTACGTTTCAATTAAACAAATGCACCTCTTAAGATCAAATCAACCACACACTCAGCGGTTTTGGCAAACAGATGAGTTAAAGAAGTGTAAATGGATTTTTGTTCCTTGGAAAAGCTTAGAAACTGACTTATATTCTATTTTTGCTATTGATTTTCATAACAAAAATATTTTGTACCTTGATCCAAATCAAGAACACAGTGAAATCCCACAGAATATTAAAACAGCTCACACAACATTAGTTGGACTTATGACAATTGAAGTATCTTTTACTAGTTCTTTTACATCACAATTAACTTGGCCATTAATTCAACCAAAGCATTTATTAGAGTGCAATATTCAATACTCTAGCATAAGAAACCTGTGGTATGCAAAACAAATTGCTGATGGGAATAATTTAGATGATTCCTCTGTTAATATGTCACATTTTGTTAAAATCATTAGTTGGACTGTAACAGAATTTTGCATGAAACATATTGCTATTGATTGTTTAAACACATGTGGGCAATGCACACTTCCAGTTGGTAAAGATGTAATAAACTGTTTAAGGTGCAAACAGACATATCACCAACATTGTTTAGAATTGTGTATTGAAAATGCATTATCATTTGTTTGTGTTTCATAAACATACTTTTTTTTTTCAGAGATTATTTTATAAGATTCTTAAAGTATTTTACTTATTGCATGCTCATAGATCAAACTTTCTTGAGATATCTTTGATAGTTTTTATTGTAGCTTACAGTAAGTGAGCAGTTTTCAGAATTTTTTAAAAATGTTTTAAGTGTTTATTTAAAAATATTATTTCTAACTGGTTTCCTCATCAAGAGACTTAACGTTGGCATAATCAAAATTTGATTGTTTAAATTCACTATAGTATTACAAGTTTTATTATTTTATTCACTATAATATTATAAGTATATTTATTATAAAAATTATGGTTTAAATAAAGTATTTAATTTTAAAATGTCCTGTTCCTTTTAAAGTGTTACATCATTTTCTTGTTTGAGTATTTTGCACACCTAATTTTCAATAAAAGCAAAATTTGAATGAATATAAAATAGTAGTGTTGATTTCTTATTTGCATATACAAATTTTTGTTTTTGGTTTTTAATTTTAAAGCATACAAGTAAATTTAAAATGTATTTTTTTGTTTGTTTGTTTGTTTTGAAGATATTTATGTTTTTTGAAATCATTAAAAAAATTTTCAATTTAAAGTAATTTTTGTAGTCTTGTTTGAAATAATTGTCAGAAGTTGAGAATGATGTGCAATTCTCCTCAAAATTGCATTTTGATTAGCAGTTGTGACTATTGTTATGCTCATGTTGACCAAGATGAATTCTTGACTCAAGGCCTTTGACTTTACTGGTTATTGAAAAAAAATTCTCTGATAAAAAAACATTTCAATATCATGAGTAGGTAATAATAAGTTTCATATATAATAATATCAGTAGGTAGTAATCAGCTTTATATATGGTATCACGTCCAGGTATTAATCAGTTTCATGTATGAGCTACATAGTTTGTTAATGAAAATTTAATTGTGCAGAGTAAAAGTTTTAACCATTTAATAATATAAACTTAAATTGAGGGTCTGATAACTAGACTGGCCTAAATTTATTAGAAATAATTCTGAGAAAAAATATAAACTGTAAATCAGATAATTATGTGTCAAGAATTTTTTTATATAATAAATACTTAACTTCAGGTTTTGTCACTGGCACTTCGAAGAATTGATTTATAGGGATATGTTGAAATAATATATCCAATCAAAAAATATGAGGATTAGGCCACTCTCAACCTCTTTCAGCACCTCAATTACAGATTTATTATATTTAACTAATACATCATGTTCTTAAAATATTATGTAATTTTTCAGTTAATAAGTCCTCAAGAGTTTCAATTACCAGATGGCAGAAGAGCTGAAATTAGTTTTTTGGTAAGTTTCTGCAAAATATTATATTACTTAGATTTCTGTCCTGGTTTTATTAACAGTATTTTGTTTCCGTTTCATTGAATTGTTTTCTTTATATCTGTTTAAGTTTTATTTTCATACTTATTTGTTTATAGATTTTTTATAATATTTTATTTTGGATTGCTTTCTTTCAGAGTTGCATTATTGGTGTTCCGACAGTTGACGATAACAATTTCAGCTCAAGAACATTAAGAGTTTATCCTTCTGAGGTAAGTTTGATTTAACTTTTATTCTCAAATATTTTATAGTATTTTATGGTTGTTGTTTTTTTTATTTTTTTCATTTTATATAATTTTACAAGTTTTGTTAAAATGTTCCATCCCATTTTACAAAGTGTATATTTTCTAAAAAATACCCAATTCCATTCAAGGACTATGAATTCCACAAAAGGATATACTTATTCTCTATACTAGTGCAGGGAGCGTCACTGTACATATAAAGCTAAACTAACTGTATCAGTTCAGTGGAAAGTAAATGGAGAACTTCAAGGAAGTGTCACTAAATCAATTGGTCAAATACCTATTATGGTTAAAGTAAGCCTGACTATGTTTTAAAATTATATTTAAATATATCTTAAACTTTTATGTATATACATAAAAGGAATAAACAATAAATACTCATGAGAATTTTTAAACAAGAAATCTATATATAAAGTTTTATTTTTCTAGACATGAAAAAATGTTTTATGAAAATTTTATAACTTAGTCAAAAAACTGTTCACTTGCCAACCTAACGCCAGCACAGTTAGTAGAGAAGCATGAAGAAGCAGAAGAGTGGGGAGGCTATTTTATTGTCAACGGAATTGAAAAGATTTTGAGAATGCTTATAATGCCACGAAGAAATTATGTGAGTTGATTTTTTTTGAAAATATAAAAAAGCCATTTTAATTCCAAAAATTATGATAATTCTAAACTATAATTATGATAACTATATTGAGTGTATCACATAAGTGTGGATTTTGGGACCATTTGTCAAAAAAAAGATCAACAACACTTATTTTGATCTAATTTTAAAAGTTCTAAAAACTGAATTACCTTATACATCTTAAGGAATATTCTAATTGAAAAGAACTGCCTTAGCCTCTGCCTTGTAATTTAACCCTAAACAGGTTATCAGGATATAATTATCTGGAGGCCAGCCTAGGCATTAGAAATAAATCTTTTTTTTTTTTCAAAAATGGATTGTCAAGATCTAATTGTCTAAATTTGTCATTGTCAAAAATGTGCATTATTAAAATCAAAGCTAATTTTTTCATATAAACTTTGATTTTGGTGTTTTTTTTTTGTTTGTTTGTTTGTTTGTTTTTTTTCCTCACAAAAAAGCAGTTATATCTTTTCTATCACTATATCTTAAATATAAAAGTGTAATAAAGGTGATAAACTGATATAAAAATTTTTAACTGAAACTGTATTTATCTTAAGTTTACGATTTTTTCTAGCCACTAGCAATGATTCGCAACTCATGGAAATCTCGTGGTCCTCTATTTACAGAGTTTGGTGTGTCCATACGCTCAATACAAAAAGATCAGTCAGGAAACACAAATGTCTTACACTATTTAACAGATGGTTCTTTCACCCTATCATTCATACATCAAAAAGAACAATTCTTTGTACCGTTGGCATTAGTTTTAAAGGTAATTTTCTTAAACTTTTTTGTATTACAGCTTGAAAAAGTTGTTATTTATTCCTGAAATAAAAACTTAATTATATAAAATATTAGTCCACACTGAACCAAAGTAACTTGCTAGTTCAAAATATTGTCAGTCAAATGAAACCTTTTATATTACAAAATAAAGTTCGCTTATATTTATATAACAATTTGTAAGAAATACTATTTTAGTTAAAAGTAGTTTAACACTCTAATTATATTTTTAAAGTATCCACCAAACCAAAGTGCCTCTTAGGTCTAAAAAGATTGAAAAAGGTTACTACACAGTAGTATATTAGGATAACCCTATGTGATGGCCTTCCATTTTTAGTATAAGTTCATAAAAATTAAAGTTGCCTCATTAAAGCAGTGATAAGTTATTAGGGGAAAAACCAGACAAGTAAAATAGAAAATTAGTTTAACTATTTTGTTTTCCTGTTGTTTTTTTTGCTTTACTTTTTAGATGAGTTGATAAAAGAATTGTTTAGATTAATTTAGAAAAAAAAGAATGAAAGAATAGATTTAAGATTTTACGTTTAGATTAATGCAATTAATGTAAAAAAAAAGTTCAACACATAAATATCCTCATTTTTAATTTGTTTTAATTTTATATCACTAATCATGTTCAGTTCAAAACAGGCCAAAAGAAAAAAAAAAAAAGTTAAAAATAGAATTGAATCACGTTAAATTCAAAATGAGTATTTGGAACTCAATGCAAGAAATATCTTCCCAAGAAACTTAAGAAGATCCATGCAGAAAAAAAGAACTAAGTTAAAATTGTGTTTAGATCTTCTGCAACTTATAAGGAAAGGTAACAAATAAATAAAATATACTTTTAGTTATTAGATTCTATTTAAATAAAATCCATAAATTTTCTCTTGTTATTTAAGGTATTTTTTTGTTAGAGGATTTTGAATATTGTTTAAATTAGTTTGTTACTTACATTAATTTAGGAAAATCACATTTTTACAATGAAGTAGCATCATTTATAAAGTTCTAAAGAGAAAAACAGATAAGGGAAATAATAGCACACAAAATATAATTGAGAGATCTGCTGAGAAGAAAAAGAAGTTTGTGGCTTTTGTAGGCTGAGAAAGTTTCATGATGGAGGCCAGGGTTTTCTTGAAATATGTGTAAAAGCTTTTCCTGATAAGTACTCTGATAATTAATGGACTTTTTACATATTTAAATGATACATGAATAAAGACTAATGAAAATGAAGTGCAATAATCCCTACCAGAACAAAAATTCACTTAAAGATGGGGATTCTAGTGTAAAGATAGGGATTCATTGTGTAAATTTGTATAAAACATCTTAGTAAAAACATTCTAGAAGCCAAAGTTTAACAATCTGTTAATTTTTTAATGTAAAGTTGCAACCTGACAAACTACTTAAAAACTAAATTCTCCACTAGAACTTCACTTGTTATTTGATGTTGTTTAACTGCTAGAAAAAGTTTTGTTGGTCTGAAACTGATAATTGTTTTAATCAAGAAGTGTCCTTCAGGTTTTTCAAGCAAGTAACAGCCTGGCTTCATTGATGTAATAAACAAGTTAAAGAAGTCATATCTATCAACATAAAAATTGGTTAAAATTTTGAAAAAAAAAGTAACAAAGCTTAAAAAATCTACATTTGCTGTCATGTACAGTCATTTGCAGAACACCATAAATGAGAAGTGGATAATTTATCTGAATGATGTAGTGAAATTCATGTAAGTTTAAGTAACCCTAAGCCAGGTTTAAAAGGCTGTTGGAACATCCAAAACATGGAGAACAAATATAGTTATGTAAATCTTACTTTGTTACTCCAAGTATATTATTTTTCAAAGTTATTTTTCTTTTGTTTAAAACTTTATATCAGATCTCAGAAACTCTTTTTTTCTATAACTATAAAAAAAATCTCAAATATATTTGGGACTTAGGAGGTACCATACTTTTAAACCTGTTGGTTACTTTGGTTTAGTGTGGTTCACATAAATAGAAAAAAATTAAGATCTCCTGACTTAAACAAATAGAAAATAATACAATCCAAAACAATATTGTTTTTGGATTGTGTTATGTTATTTATTTTTTTTCAGACAGCAAACAAGTGTTCTTTTTTAAAGTATTTTGGTCGAAACATATAGGGATCAATTCAATCCTATATTTCTAAATTTTTATTTTTTCATTATACCAAGGTAGAATATTCATTGTTGTCTTTTATATATTGTAATATTAATTATAAAATTACCCTCTCTGATGTTCAAAAAAATTCCTTTAACAATTAAACAAGTTGATATACTTGTTTGATATTAAACTTTAAAGTTGGCTAAATGTTTAAAATAATACAGAACCAATAAAAAAAAAAAAATAGTTTCAATACTTGACTTTCAAGCCCAAGGCTAGAAAATTTAACAGCAAAATTTTACTTTAGTGGAATTCAAATTTTGAAAATTCAAAAACAATTAAAAAATTTTTTTTTCTTGTAAGTTTCCAAAATGTATTCAAGTGTTCTTTAAATTAAAATAAAGTTCATGTCAAAATAAGTTTGATGGCCAAGGTCAAGGAGTTAACACTCATGACCACTAAGCCAAGTTCAAGGTTTAACCCAATAATTTAATGGCAAAAATTAAAGCCAACCCAATTTAACCCAATTTTTTTTGGCCTTTGGACCACCCCAGACTCCATGTTCAGGATACTTATGGCTGAAACCAAATTCCATCCCCCTCCAACCACTCCTTGCCCCCACCAAGAAGCTGATTAACAGGGCCAATAATTTTAGTTTTTACTAGTGAAAACCAAAAAATTGTAAATGTGTTAGTGGTTTTTTATAACGATTTTTGAGGGATATTTTTGGAAAAGTATACGGTATAAATGAACGAAAATATTTGTTAAGACAGTTTTTGTTTGGAGAGAAGTTTGTTTTGATTTATCGATGTGTTTATTGCGAAAAAGCTATATTACCACAGTGTGGCTTAGTTCCCAAAAACATGACTACACTTTTACAATTGCATTTCTGATTAATACAGTAAAGTTTTATATCTAATAGCTGGAAAACCTGGCACATTGCTCCAGGTATTCCAGCTAGTTATAAATAAAAAAAGGTTTTATCAAAATGATACTCAGTTATCTAGTTGAGATTAAGCACTGCCAGCAAAGTCATTTTTTCTGAATGCAAAATCTACAATTTTAGTAAAATTAAATTTGTGCCAGAAAGATAACTGAAGTGCAAACTTCACTCTAAGTTTGCACCCTGGGTTTAGTTATGTGTTTTGACCTGAGTTATAACAGAAATACCAATTAAAATAAATACCCTGTTATATGAATTAGCTTGAATAAATACTAGCAAAGTTACAAATCTAATGATAGCTTCTAATCACATTTGAATTTATATTATCAACTTAATTCTGTATTTGATTAAATTTTTTAGGTTAAATAAGAAATTAAATTGAGCTTCAGTTGAGATAATTTCATTTAGCTTTGAAACTTTCTGAATAAGTGTAAGTTGAAATCCAAGTTTATCTCAATGGAATTTTGACCTAATACTGATTTATTCAACTAGGATATCATTTTTATTTTCACTATCATTCTTAAAACACAAAAAAGTTCAAAATTTTGATCAAAATCTGTAAATCAAAAGTTTGCATGTAATTCAAAAGTTTAAAATTTATTTGACTTACAGTTTGGAAATTATTAAACCATATAAGAATTTATATTTAGACTTGCTTAAGTGTATTCTTTGAAAAGTAATCAGTACAAAAAAATTTAAATGATACACCAGTCACAATATTTTTTTAAATTTGTTTTTTTTTTCTTTTTCTTTTTTCTTAAATAAAAAACAAACATGAATGTAAGTAGGAGCATTTATATAAATTTATATTTTGAAATTATTTGAGAAAAACTTATAAAAACTTATAAAAGTAATGAGCTTACAGTTAAATGTTTATTGAAATAATTTTAGTCTTTAACAAGTAATTCAGACCAGTACATTTACAAACAACTTCTTCATGGAAAAGAGGACAATGTTTTCTTCAAAGATGCTGTTGCCAACATGCTTCGAACACTTCATAATGAAAACTTGATGTCTCAAAATGATGTTCTCAAGTATATTGGTAAGCATGTTACACAAGTTCAGAAACTACACTCTAAGCCTTTGATAACACTTTGTTTTTGTAAAGTATTTGCCCTATTTTAATATTATTTAAGAATGTTAGAGCTCATACTTAATTTTAATCAACTTGATAAAACAACATTGTTTTATAGATCTCAGACTAAAAACAAAACCAGGTTCATAATATAAATGCTTCATGTAAATTAATGCTTTTTTAAATGACTTTCTTTTTGATTTGTCTCAGTAAATATTTGGTTTATTTCCATTATGTCAAACAACTTTTTCAAACACTCAGTCAACCAGATAATTAGAAAATAATACCTTTGAGCTTAGAAGTCTCTACTTTGCTTGTTGTTAAACTACGCTATCAGTCAAAACTATAGGTCCTTTTATAATTCTCAACTTATTCACACTTATTACTCTTAATAAATGATAATAACAAGGTAACCTAATTGATGATAGTGTAATGCACTACCTAAGAAAAAACACTGATCTCACTTTTATTGACTAAAATTAAAATAACTAGTAACCATAAAATAAAAACAACTTTATGTCCTATGAACATAAAGTTGTTTTACTTTAATTATGATTATAATTGAAAATTATCTTATTTTTTTTTTAAAAAGAATAATTTAAAGTATTGCTTTCAGTGAAATGAAACATCTACAATTGTTAAAAATCTAATAAGTGTCTTAAAAATAGGTATAGCTTTTTTCATTTTCCTGCAATGAAATATACATTTTAGGCATTAAAAGTTAGTTTATTTTGAAGAAAATTATTTTTTACTTTCTAAAAAAGTCTGTAAAGAAGTTGAAAGCTTTAGGGTTTACACACTGTAGTACAAAAATGCCATGACACTAACCAAATTGGTGAACCAATTTATTATTAATTTACATAAATCATCCATACATTGATGTTATACTGAGATATTGAAACAAAGCTGCAAATAATGTAATGATAAATTAAGTCTTATTTTGTAAATTAGCCCAATTTGCTTTTCTAGATAAAATTCTTATACAAATCTAATGAATGACATAATTATATGCTGGCAGTGATGCATTCTTTTGATTCTCTTTTTTTTTCATTGTTTTTAAGTAAAATGAAGCTAGAAACGATTTGAAATGTTAAATTATTGCTCATTTTCTTGATTTGAAAATTTTTGAGAATTAGGCATTTACAGTTATCTTCTTTAATTTTATATAGCATTTGTAGCATTTTATGACTAGTTATAGGGAGAGGGGTGGGAGAAGGGAAGATTAGTATCCTTATTGCAAATCTTTTTACTTAAAAAACTTTTCGTAAATGATGGAAATTGTGATATCAAAAAGGAGTAAATTTTGATGAAGGTATGCAAATGAGAAGGATAGTTATGTTTATAACAGGGTACCCATTTAAAATGTCTTTACACTCTTTAAACTTAAAATTATGCTTTTAATATTTTTTAGAAGTTGAGTATATTTTGTAGGTCTACGCTTCAGAATCAAAGTTAATTTACCTGAATGGACAAGTGATGAAGATGTTGGAAGATATTTGTTTCAAAACTGTGTGTTAGTTCATCTTGAGCGAATTACAGACAAATTCAATTTACTTGTGTAAGTTTTATAATTTTCCATTAAAGTTTATCAAATATTTATACTTTGTTACTTTGCATAATCTACAGTTTAAGGCATAAAATAAATAACTGACTATTTTCTTGAGTTTAATTAAACTTTGCTCAAAATAAACTTCATCTTGTCTTCACAGTTATACCCAAAAGTATAATGAGAGCTAATTTATGACAATTTATGAAAATGCTATCAAGTTAACAAAAATATATAATTTGTGTCTCGCTCATTTGTCACAAAATCCTTTAAAATAGTTTGACACTTAAAAATGCATTAAATTTTTTCTTAAGCTTTTTCTTAAGTCTTAAGCTTTTTCAGAGCTGAAGCTTGTAAAAATATACCAATTAGCTTTAAAGGAGTAAAAAACTAATTTCATTATTAGTTACATGACTCAAAAGTTATTTGCTCTTGCTAATGAAAAATGTGCTGAAGAAACACCTGATAATCCAATGAACCAAGAGGTTCTCCTTGGAGGGCACACTTATTTACTTGTGTTGAAGGTAAGATTTTTTTTTTTTTTTTTTCTTTACTTAAATTTTAGAATTTTTTTTTTTTCAGAAATTTTTATAAAGATAATTCTAACATTTCTTACTGTTGTTTTATATTATTCGATGTTTTATTTTGTTTTGTTAGTTTTATTTGTATTTATCTTTCCCAAAAGAGTTGAATCTCAGAAGCTAAGAGGGAAAAAAAACTTAGTTGAAAAGAATTGTTTGTTTTTTTTTTAATTAAACTATAATGGGAAATTCATTTAAACTTAAAAGCCAGTTTAAATGAATTTCTCATTACATTAAATTGTACCAACTTTATTAATCAATAATGCTGACCAAAATATCAAGTGTTGAAAAAATTTCAACCATTAATATCCCTTTTTTTTTTTTTTGGTATAAGCTCTTTATATATTATTAATTTTAGGATAAATTGGAGAGTTGGCTGAATGTGGTTAAATTGGCTTTAGTAAAAGAGATCAATAGCAATAAACAGCCAAAAAAATTTGAGTTAAATCAAACTGCAATATTAAGTTCTTTCAATAAATCAATTGATATTGGAAAGAGTATGGAGTCATTTCTTGCTACAGGAAATATTTTATCAAAATCTGGTTTAGGCCTCATGCAGGTTAGTTTTATGCCCTCTGATTGATATGTGGCCATGAACAACAGTTTTTGACATCACAGCATGTCTAAATCTGACATACAAAAGAACTAGAATTTTTTTATATCATATGCAATTAAATCATAATTACAATTTTTCATAAATATAGATCATTTGCTCTGCAATTTGCTTATTCTTCAACATGCTCTGACTATCTGTTGTATATTTGTTTACAGAAATTGTTCAATAAGTTAACAACAACTGTCACTGTATACTTGGACAATAAAACCCATAGAAGAATAACCTATACATACATTCTTCTGATAAAAACATTAATAGGCTCATTCATTTTTTGCATAAGCCAATAGTAATCTTAACATTAGGCAAAACTATAAATTTATAATTATATTTCACAGAACTGACATTTTAAAGGAGAAAAAACTTCAATCCTCTGCAGTCAATATTCATTAAATGTTCACCTAAAATATATTCTCATCATGTTCCATTAAATTTCCATTTTGTATAAAACACAGTTTAAGCGATTTTAAAAAAAACTTAAAAACAAAAACTTCTTAAAAAGTTCTACATTCTGCATCTGAAACTGTTACATTTAAATCATATTTTCTAATAACATTGGCAAGCTCAGTGTTCAATACAAAAATGTGCTAAACATTGAGAGAAAATGTCAAAAGTCCCTTACAACTGGTAAGAAATTCAACAATTTCTGTTCATCACTTGGCAATTATAAATCTTTATCAATAGAGACAATGAGCTTTGGACCATCACCAAAGCATATTACAATCAAACAAGTTCTTTTTTCACTGCATTTAATGTGCCATGGGGAATAATTTAATGCATATTTTTATTACTGAAGTTTGTTTCTAAAACTAAATTCTGTACTACTGTTTTGGTCACACTTATCACATCATCTAAAACTAGTATATGTACTTAAATAAATATTCTTAAGTAAATATAAAAATAGATAATAACATGAAAAATATAATTTTTTATAATTTTATTTTTATCAAATCTTGTTTTCATAATCACAAGTATTATTTTAGGCTACAGGCATGTCTGTGGTAGCTGACAAATTAAATTTTATGCGTTACTTATCACATTTTCGATGTATTCATCGTGGTGCTTTTTTTGCTCAAATGAGGACAACATCTGTACGCAGACTGCTTCCTGAAGCATGGGGTTTCCTATGTCCTGTTCATACACCAGATGGTGCTCCATGTGGGTTACTTAATCATTTGGCTGCACCTTGTTTGGTAGAGCTTTATTTATTTTTTTTCTAATAATTTTAAAATGCTGGTATTTCAATTAAATAAGTTAATTAAATTAGTTAAGGTTTGTTAAATAGTTTTTTAATCAAGAAATTTCTTCTTTATTGTTCCTTTTGTTCCCTTGTTTTAAAATTTTGATTTTGCATGCACATTTAGGGGTTGTAAAGAACTTTTAAAATAAAGTTTGTGGAACAAAAATTCATTTTGTATTAATAGTTTAAGGTAATCAGTTCAACAGCAAGGATAATAGATTTTCATTAAACTATCTGCTTTCAATAAATTATATGTTCAAATGTATAAATGAAAGAAAAAATTGATTTATTTTTAATCCCTTAATAAATAGATTATTAAAATAAATAAGTAAATTTGAATGCATTTGCCAAATAATTCATATGCCCCTCAAAAAAAAGTTTATTTAGTTCATTAGCCATATTGTGATTTATTTAGGTAGAAAATACAACGCAACCGTCCAATAACCTAATAAAACTTCTGGTTAAACTTGGCATGCAACTGTGTGATATGGATACAGTAACTGACACTTATCCAGTTCTACTGGATGGCTGTGTTATAGGAAAATTAAGAAGTCAAATTGCAGAGGAAGTCTGCAAGAAACTTAGAGTTTTTAAAGCTTTAAATAAGGAAAAGGTATTTATAGCTTCTGCTTTTTTATTATTATTGTAGACATAATCTTTTCTGATATTTAAATGTTTATAAAATTTGTCATAAAGAGGCATTATACAGGTAATTAATTGTAATTTATAAAAGCATGTGAACCTCTTTATAAGTTTTCTCTTTTCACTTTCACTAACTTAAGTTTTTTTAGGTCCCTCCTACAATGGAGATTACTTTTATTCCAAGAACAAAGTTTGCAAGCCAATATGAAGGAGTTTTCCTATTTACAGATGTTGCAAGAATGATTCGCCCTGTTTATAATTTACTTACGAATACAGTAGAATATATTGGATCTTTTGAACAGGTACTAAAACTCATCTAACATGCAACAAAAAATAAAACTGCTTCTAAATTTGTCTTAAGTGATGATAAATTAGTGTCTTTCTTTTATAACTGACATTCCACTGTAGCTTCAGATAAACAAATTTGGTATTTATTAAATATAAATTATTTTTAGAATTCAGGATATAAATTTGTTGTCAATTTTATTTAAATTGTATTATCGTAGTTTTTGTGTTACTTGTTTCATTTGTTTTGTCATAAAAGTAGTGCATCATTCTTTAAAGTTAACTTGAAGCCTTCAGAATGATTTTACTTTTACAAAAGTTACATCATTCTGAAGAGTTTAAATTAGTAAAAAGCCCCATTGTATTATTGATTAGTTAATCTATTGTTAAACAATTTAAGTGTTTTGAATTCTAATTTATTCAAAAATTTATATTTTTTCATAGGTATATATGGATATTGCAGTATGCTCTGAGGAAATACATGTAGGAGTAAGTTATCATTCAAATATAGTTTATAGTGATTAGTTTCTATAACTTCATCTCCATTTTATACAGATTTTAATGCAAGAATGGATAAAATGGCTGATAGATAAAAATAAGAAGTGTTAAGGAAGTAATTTTTTTGAAATTATTTAATACAGTCGTAAGTAAGGGTATCCAATTGAAAATTGAGCTGTATTAGCTCTATAGATTTTAGAGAAAGTACTCAATTGCATACAAATAGATTTAAATTGTGGAATTAGTGATTAATAAAAATGCTGGTTAACTATTTGTCTTTATAATTTAGAAAACCACTCATATGGAGCTAAATGATTGTGCTATGTTAAGTGAGTTAGCTACTTTAACACCTTATTCTGATTTTAATCAAAGTCCAAGAAATATGTATCAATGTCAGGTGATTTACATTTAATTGTTTTTAAAGTATTTATTTAGAAGAACTTTAAGAGTATATTCTGCAATATATTTAACTAAATGCTTTTATTTTATGTCGGATAGTACAGTTAGATAGATAGTACAGTATCCAAACAAAAAAATTCATTATAAAACTAAACTCTAGCAAGCAAAAAAAAAAAAGTTTTTGAAAATTTTTATGATTATTTTGAAAGCAAGTTTAATGAAGATTTCAGATGACAAAAAACAAAATAATGCATTTTCTTTGCTCAAAATTTATTAATTTTTTAAGGAGTTTTAAAATCTTAAAATATAATTATCTGAACATAAAGTTTTCAGAGTAGTAATTAAAAAAAGATTTTAAAGCAATAATTCAAGATATTTTGTTATCAAATAATGAGTCATCACTAATAATTGACCGATATTTTTCAAAGCGATTGACTTGTCATTGATGTCATCAAGAATGTGAGTTAATTCCAAGGAGTGCCTGCGAGCTCAATGCAACTTAGTTATTGAATTGTTCAGGCATTGAGATTAGTATAAGAAATGACTGGAATGGTATTAGGAGCCAGCAGCTTGATTAAAAGTATAAAACCTTTAGATGTGTGAAAAACCAGCCAAGATCAAGAACTAAATGCAAAATGACACCCAGAATAGATTGATAAATTGTCCAAATTATGCAGAAAAACCAATTTTTATCGGCACCAAAGGTGTCAAACCTTCTTGAGAAAGAACTTGGAATTCAAATGAACCTGTATACTGTTCAAAATCAGTTGAAACATTGTGGGTTTAATGTAAGAGTTCCATGGAAGAAGCTTTCTTTCGAAAACCCATTAAGCACAAAATTTTGTATTTGCTGAGAAAAATGTACACATGTTGTCATTTTGTAAGAAAATTTTGTAGGCTGATGAGTCAAAATTTAATCTTGTGAAGTTCAATTGAACTCAAACAGTATGGAGAAAGGAATGCAAATCAAACTCAATTACATTCAAGGAACAATTATGTTTGGTGGAGGTAATGTTATGGCGTGGGGATCGATGGATTGGAACAGGGAAATTGGAGTTTATTAATGGATTTATGGACTCGGAGGTTTATGTCAACATTTTAATAAAATCTTTTAGTCTCTATTTGAAAACTGCAAATGGGAAAACATTTTATTTTTCAACAATACAATAATCCCAAGCATATGTCAAAGAAAGCTACTTGAATGGTCAGGTCAAAGTCCAGATCTCAATCTAATTGAATGCTTTTGGGCTGTTCTAGATTAAAATGTTGGCACGTGTCTAGAAAAAAAAAAAAAGAATCTTGCTTCAAGGAGCTCGGGCTCAAATTAATCTAGATACAACAAAAAAAGTTCCATAAATCAATGCAAATTTAACAAAAGTCATTAAAACCAATGGTGGCCCAACTCGATACTAAAAAGTTTTTAATCTTAATTAAATTTGCTTTCAAAATAATCGCAAGAGTTTTCATCAAAAAATTACTCCTTTTCTTAAGTAACTTGCCTGATTTTATTTTTCAAAATAAAATTTTTTGTCCAGATACTCATTTCTCTAACTGTATATCAAACAATTTCCCAAATTTTACAATTTGTAAGTGAATATCATTATTCGATTCATTAATCTATCAATTTATACCAAGAGTAATGAATCATTAAATATCCAAATTTTATATAGATCTTTATATGTAAAATAATCACAGAACATAACAATTTTTTGTTTAGACAACAGCATTTTTACTAGTCTTATTTAAAGAAAAATGGTTTTAACTTTCTGGATTTGTGAAGCAAAGCAATAAAAACAATTCAATAAAGTTATATTAGAATTAAAATTGTTTTCGCAATCATTAATTTAAATAGTTTTACATATCCTTTAAAAACTCTGCAATAAAATATTTCTACTATAACACCTCCTTTTTAACCATTACTTTAAAGTTGATTTTTTTTTTTTAGATGGGTAAACAAACAATGGGAACCCCTTGTCAAGCACTCAAGTATAGATCTGACAATAAAATGTATAGAATACAAGTATGTTGACATTTAACTTTTAATTAGTTTGGCAAATAGTATGAATGGGAAATCATTTTACTTACATAGTTTTATTAAAGAACACATTTTACTTTGAATTTCTTACGAAAAGTTGTTCAGAGTTGTTAAGCAATTTTTTTCTGTTAGACTCCTCAAGCTCCACTTGTTCGTAACAAGACTTACAATGATTATGGTGTTGATAACTTTCCACTTGGAACTAATGCTGTGGTTGCTGTCATATCATATACAGTAAATTTTTTTAAAATAAGATTTAATGAAAACTTCTTAAATTAAATTTAAAAGTTTTAAACATGTTGAGTCTCAAAAATTCTGTTAATACAAGAAAGTCATGTGGTATCGCAAGCTAAATTTGATTTAAGTGTCAGTTACAAAAACCAGACTTGCATAGCATGTTTTGTCTAACGCCCAAAGTTTTTAATGAATAGAATTTTTATAGTCATAGAAAAATGGTGAAAGTAATGTTAAATCAAGCTAAAGAGTGCTAATAATTCTGTATTACAAATATTAACGTAGCACAAAAGAGTTAAAATTTAAAGTTCATTAAGTCAAAACTCAAAATCATATTTATACATTTTTTAAAAGCTGTGTTTTTGATAAAAAAAAAATAAAAATATATCGATTCCTTTTTTTTTTCTTTTTTTTTCTTTTTTTTTTTTTTTTGTAAATTAGGGATATGACATGGAAGATGCTATGATAATTAATAAATCTTCTCTAGAACGAGGATTTTGTCATGGACAAATTTATAAAACTGAGGTTAGTTTAAGATTTTATTATTGTTGGTGTTTTTTGTTATTATTATTGTTCCAGTATATATTATTTCATTCTTTATCAAAGATTGCATTTTAAGTTGGTTGTTTACTTTTTTGTTTAGGTGATTGATTTAGAAAAAGTTGATAACGATCGTAGTGGGTGTGTCTTGAGATTTGGTGATTATAAAATTTTTTTCCATAAACATTTAAGATTCTTATGTTTTGGTGTGTAAGTAAACCCTAGATTTTTATTTCAAAAAATAAGTTTTAATTTGAACCAAGTTTATTTTTAGGCTTAGCAATTACTTTAAATTATGATTTCATTGATCTTTTTTATTAGCCAAGTTTTTTTTTTAACTTTTCTTTTTTTTTTTTCTTCTAAAAGCTTTTTTGTTTTGTTTTGTTTTGTGTTCTTTTAATCTTGATAAATAGATTTTTTTTGTATTGCAATAGTATGAACTCCGTATCTTTAGGGAGTGATGAAGAAAGTACATTTTTCAAAAATGGTCTTTTATGTAAAGATGGTTTACCTCCTATTGGTCGTTTAATACAGCAAAATGAACCTTATTATTGGTATTATTTTACTCTAAAAGTTTCTTCAATGTTGATTTTTTTCATGAAGTTCTCTGTAAAATTCTTGTATAGTTTTTTATTAAAAATGTTGATTTTTCCAAACCTGTTTGCAAAGATGTTTTGTAATTTATATCAAAACACATACCAATAATGTGGTACAAAAGGTTCATAAAGTTACAGCTGTTTGTATTTGTATACAGTAGTGATATGAAAGAACCTAAATTAATTATCAATTCCTTCGCCATAATGACTATAGTATCAGTCCTTGGGATGGTTTCTAAAGTTGATACAGTTATAAGTTTAAAACCATTAGTTTGTTATTGAGTTACTAATTAGTAAATTATTTGGAGATTCAGGTGCTATTATTATTATTATTATTATTATTATTATTATTATTATTATTATTATTATTATTATTATTATTATTATTATTATTATTATTATTATTATTATCATTATTGTTAATATTGTTGTTGTTGTTGTTATTGTTGTTATTATTATATTTTATTTTATTTTGTCCTAAAAAATCCAACAACTTCCAGTACAAATATAGTAAATTAATAGATAGTCTGAATTTAACCCCCACTAAGCTCCAAAAAAATTTTGAAATTTTGTGATAAGGGTGATACCAAAGCATTTGAGCAAACCCTGAAATAGTCTCTCACTTACTGGATATAATGCAGAGGCAAACATGAAGAATTGAGAGTCTCTTTGTCAAATTATTATGTAAAACTCAATCCCAGAGCATAAGACTTCTAAGTGATAAAATGGTCTGGAATTGAGTTTGATGCATTAAGTTAAAAAAAGTTAGTTTGGTTTTTTAACAAGGCTTAAGATAATTTTAGCAAAAAGCAAGTTTTCTAAAATTCTTCTGACAGTTTTTATCACCTGTTGTCCTTTTATTTATACTTTTTTTTACTATACAACACATTTGGTTATGTTTCCAGTTTTTGTGGTTGTTTTTAATCCTGCCATTTTGCAGCTATAGTTTCAGGGCTTACATAAGGCATTTTTGTAAGCTAAATTGTAAGCCTAAATTTGTGTTGTTTCCCGTCTTTGTATTGTTCTTTTGTTGTTTTTTTAATAAGAGATTTTATAGCTAAGATTTGTAAATGAAGTTTTGTGCATTTGTATTAACTATCTTTTTGCATACCTAGGTTAATGATAAAAAAGGTTTCACACTAATCCATGTATTGTAGTGTGGCTTCAAAACCCTTATTAGTGAAAACACTGGTTTTTAAAAATATTTTCTGATTCAATGTTTCAGCTATTACCACCTCATTAATGGTCAATACAAAACAGTTCACTACAAACAAATGGAGCCAGCTTTTGTAGATGATGTTAGATATATTATTTATACTTCCCTTTTTACATCTTGAAGTTCTTTTAATTTAATGCCATGTTGTAACTTATTGTTATATTGTCGTATTGTTTTTTGTTTATGATAAAACTACCATTAAGAAAGTTTCATGAACTATTTGTCTCTATATTTAGATTAAAATATTAGGTACTGATAAAGGTGACAAAGAGCTGATAAAGGTTTCAATAAAACTACGTATTCAGGTTTCCTTTACTACATTCTATTGTTAGATTTGTTCTTAGTAATTGTAATTAACTATACTGCTCTGTATTCCATGGTTGAGTTTTATTACAGGTATTCAATAGGATTTATATAAATTTGTGCTCTTAAAGACTTGGAAAAATTCTTTAATGTAATGATTAGACAGAAAAATTGTTGGTACTTTTAATTATGGTATTGGTACTTTTTTGTACACCACATGTTAGATCTCTCATTTGCAAATTGTCCAGAATGAAAATAAGTGTTGATGGTCAGTTCTTTTTTTTTTTTTTTTTTTTTCTTGTTCACAGATCAAGATCTTGTAATTAAATAATATTACTGATCATTTTTAAAAAAATTAGTTTGATTTTTTAGAAATTCTTACATTCGAGTTTTAAAAGCCTGAATAAGGATACTCGCTGATAGTACTATTTTATTTAAATTCTCAGACAGCAAACCAGTTAAACCACAGTACGGATTTACAGTTGAAAGTTGATTCAGTTAAGGGTGTACAGTAAGTTTTATGCAGTTAAGATCCTTTAACTCTAAGAAGTGTGCCAAGGTAAAAAAAAATGTGATTGCTATAGAAATTTGTAAGAAATTTTATATTTTTAGATGAATAGATTACATTAGTAGAATTGCTAAGTATTTACCTTCATCTGGCTGCATAGGTGCAAATGTAACTTTTGCGATTTTAAATGGTGATTAGTTTATTGATAAACTTCATAGGATGGCTCTAAGTTACTAAAAATAAATCTAGATAATATTGTACTTATAGTGCCTGATAATCTTGCAAAATTATGCTGCTTGCCAAGGGTTAACTTAATGAATAATGTATTAATACAAGGAAATTAAAAACTAGTGAGCTTTAAGGTCTCCTTTCAATTCAAATTATGCACCCACCAAATCAACTTGTAGATCTAATAGGCTTATATTATTTTTTAAATATTTTATTTATACTATGATAATGTTGTATGTTTAAATTACTTAGTTTAAGTATATATGATATTTAAGTTGTATCAAAGACTCAAAGAGATCATCATCATCTCATATTTCTCTAATAAATAAATATGCTGCTGCAAATTTTGTAAAAAAAAATTGTTTTTTTGATAAAAATAAGGAATATATTTGCCACATTTTTTAAAAATGTCTTCAGCATCTATGACAGTTTTAAAACAACTCTTTAACCTGGAACAGGTGGTTTGAATGTAGTCCATGGGGATCTTGTTTAACTCATTCTTGATAACAGCCTTCAAAAAGTACATAAAGATTTGGGAATATTGACAACCCCTTGACTTAAAAGCTGTTTTAGATTGTATTTTATATTTAAAAGCTAATGTCACACTTAATGTCAAATCACTACACATGAAAAAATAATTTCTTTATCTTAGAAATTTATAATACTAGAAAAATTCTAGCTTCATCAGCAATACTAAAAAAAGAGATTTTCTTGAGTATTGTTACTGATACTACTCAAATAACTTATTTCCAAACTCATCAAATAATTTGATTTGAATTTGAAGCAGCAGTTTTGAGTATTGTTACTGATACTACTCAAATAGCTTATTTCCAAACTCATCAAATAATTTGATTTGAATTAAACAGCAGTTTTGGAGTGCTCTTCTTTCAGGAGAATGATAGTAATCCAGTCCCTTTATTTTCTATGATGTGACCAGATCATTAAACAAGTTAAATTGGCTACTTGACTTCTAATAAGTTATTTTTTTGAATATTTTATCTAGAGATATTTTATATTAATTGTAGAGGAACCCTATAATTGGTGATAAATTTGCAAGCAGACATGGTCAAAAAGGAATTTTGAGGTAAACTAGCTAATTTAAAATTGTAATAGAGAATTCAAAACGTTAAGCTTCTTTCATTTGCTGTATCTGATTTTTTTTTTTTTTTTATATAGTTTGAAATGGCCTGCTGAAGATATGCCATTTACTGAGTCAGGCATGATACCAGATATAATTTTTAATCCACATGGGTTCCCTTCGCGTATGACAATTGGTGAGCCTTATTATTTTAAATTAGTAAAAGAAATTGTTTTTTTTTTTTGTTTTTTTGTTTTTTTTTCTTATTTACATATTATAATTATTCTTTTTTCTTTCTATTAGGTATGATGATCGAATCAATGGCTGGAAAATCTGCTGCTCTTCATGGTATAACTCATGATTCAACACCTTTCCTTTTCTCAGAAGATGAACCTGCAGCTCATTTTATGGGAGAAATACTTGTAAAAGGCAAGATTAGATAAAAGTTAATATTAGTATAATTAAAGGATATTTAGAATTGTCAGGCAAAAATTAAAGAGTTATCTTAGGTTTTTAATCTAATTAATACAGCACAAGTTATCAAAATGATGAAAAGATCTTCTTTTAAAATTTGTTTTTTTTTGTTATTGACTTTCTAACTTTGATATTTGTTAACTTAAGTTAGAAATATCTTGACTGCTATTGTTAATCTATTTCAGTTTTTTTTAGCTGGATACAATTATTATGGCAATGAACGTATGTATAGTGGTATTAATGGAAAAGAAATGGATGTAGATATATTTATTGGCATTGTATATTATCAACGGCTTAGGCACATGGTTGCTGATAAGTATCAGGTATAAAGAAACTGTTTTTATAATAAATTTTTCACTTTTACATCAAAATTTATATTTAAGTTTACAGGGTCTCATCAAAAATGCACCCTGTATACCTGATACTAACCTTACTATTTTCTCCAACAATTTTAAATTGACAACATCAATACTTGACAGTGTCAAGTTAAAACTATAAAAAATAATAAATGATATTAGTTTTTCAAACAGAAATATTTTTTATTGATTTCTTTCCTATTCTTACTTTGAACTCATTGCATTTTTGGCCAAAGAGACTTAAATCACTCAAAATAGTTTATTTTCACCAAACCCAAGTTTCTCTAGAATATGTCATTTTTTAAATCTTTTTGATACCTCAAAACTTTTAACAGTCTTTTCTAAGGATACAGCCTAGACTTGATTATTTTGAGTGTTGTTCTTGTCTTATGAAACAAGCTTTTTCTCATTTGAAAAACCACGCATGAATTTTAGTGCTAGCTTATTAGCAGAGGAGCCCATTCTACCTATTGTGTTGCATTTTAATTTCTGTTAATTAATGTGGTCTCAAACATTAAATTATATCAGGAGTGTTGGATTTCGATTAAGATTTCCTTGTATCACTTTATGGAGTAGTAAATAAATATTTGACAATAATCATTACTTCTTACCTTTTAGATGAATACTAAGTTCATGAATAGATTCTATTTCTTTTGTTTTGTTTTTTTTTTGTTTTTTTTTTTGTTTTTTTTTATATTAACTTATTAACTTTAAAATAAATTCTAATAGAAATTTAATTTAAATAAACAAATATACTATGTAAATCAGTTTTAACTTTTGTCTGAATGTTGTATCAGTATTTGGACTCTGATAAAAGTCATCTAAACCAGTTTACTTCTCGTTCTGTTATAATTCCTTAGTTATAATGACGTTTTGCATACTTAACTTAAAATTTCTAAATAAACTCCACTGATCTCTATAATAACTGGATAGCGCAACTCTGAGCAAAACTTCAACTTTTTTGACGCCAAAATCGCCATATTGGAAACCCCCAAAAATTTAAATCCCGTAAGCTTTAAGTTCTGTTTTTCGGCTTATCGCTTTAAATACACATATCTGATTTCAGCGTTCTGGGGCTTTCCAATATGGCGATTTTGGCGTCAATTTTGATATTAGAGATGCGCTACCTAGTAATTATCGGGTTAAAAATCAAAAAACTCCAGTCTACGCTTCAAATCAGAAAAATATTTATGGCCACTTTTTCAGAATTTCAACGCATAGTGCGCTGTTACAATGTTGTTTAAAATACATATTTTTTCTATCCTTCTGCGTGTGGTACCTTAGTAACTGAAGTAATGTTGATTTCCGTTTATTTACTTATAATGACACCCGAGTAAACTGAAAAGTGACTGTATAATAAGTGCATAAGTGTGTAACATAATTTATGGGGGTTTTTTAAACAAGACGTAATAAAGTTCAGCTGAAACTGTTTACCTACTATTTTGTTACTAGGTTCGTACAACTGGTCCTGTGGACAATTTAACTCATCAACCTGTTCAGGTAAGTTCTTTTTTATTTATTTATTTATTATTATTATTATTATTATTATTATTATTATTATTATTATTATTATTATTATTATTATTATAATTTTGCAAATGATAAAAAGAGAAATGAAGGCCACATTACTTAGGGGAAACTCCTATCGTTAATTTTTTCAGGGACGTAAAAAACAAGGTGGAATACGCTTTGGAGAAATGGAACGCGATGCGCTAATTGCACATGGAAGTGGCTTCTTACTACACGACCGTCTCTTTAACTGTTCTGATCGATGCGAAGTAAGTACACCACCTACTTTTTTTGTGTGCTTGTTATTTTGCTATAATCATTAAGTTCTCAATATAAAAATTAAACTCTTAAATATGTTTGTAATCATAACAAAAATCGACGCAACATTATTTTAGTCATACGTGTGTACAAAGTGCGGATCTCTACTCACCCCTATTCTCTTCAAACCTGCTACGCAACATGATGCTTTATCAACTGCCTGGGATCGAAAATGGGTTTGTAAGCTTTGTGGTCATGGTGACAACGTTGAGAAGGTGTTGGTTCCTTACGTGTTTAAATATTTAGTTGCGGAGCTTACAGCTATGAACATTAGAATAGTTTTGGATATAAAGTAATATTAGTTTAAATAGATTTGCTGGAAAATATAAGGTTTTTTTTTTTCTTTCTAAGTAAATTATCCAAAAAAGATGCTATTGGTAATCTTTAGAAGACCTAGTAAAAAATGATCAAGAGAAGAACTGCTTAAACTTTTTAAACATCAAAAGTTAGAAGATTATTTAAGGAACTCCTATGATAATTCTAGAACATAAATATCAAAAAATCTCTTGAATTTTTTAATTATTGTTTTAATATCTTGTTTCAAAGAATTGAAGATCAACCACTAAGACAGACAGTTGAATAATAACGAATAGTAGAAGTTTTGTGCAAGTGTGCAGTACACACTTCATGTCATGTAATATTCAGGAACATTAGGTAAAGAAACAGGATGAGATGCTAATCAAATATAAAAGCAGTGTGATTTGTTTTGATGATTTATGAGGAGAGAAACTACCTTAAAGATGAGAACTTACTCGATATATTTAAATCTAGACTTTGGTTTGGTTGATATTAGTCTATAGAAACACGTCAGCCGTGTATTTTTTCAGGCTGCGTATAGTTCTTCAACTATTAAACGGCACTATCACCTGTATTAATTCTATTACAGATTCTCCCGTCACAATAACGTCATTTCTCGTTCTAAAAATCTTGGTAATAAATAACAACCTACTTATTGTACATCTGTTTAAAAACAGCGCTAGTGTCTCTAATGAAAATTTTCCTTTCACTTAACTTAAAAAACAATGAAAACTTAATCAAAACAATGACCAACTTAAAAAACTGTTGATCGCTATCCTTTTGGTTGTTGAGACAGTATTCTATTTGTAGATAGATATGAAAATAAAACATTACCACCACCATAGAAATAATCTTGTGAAATCTCTCACCATAAACACTGGAATACAATCTACAAGATTTGCATTTGATCGTTTGTGAATTAGTTAAAAAGTTCAAATTAGTTCAACTTCAAACCAAAAAACTAAGTGACAAAGATAAAACGTTATATTTATGCGTTCATTCTTTTAACTAGTCTTGCACTTTACTTGTTTTCCCTCAAAAACGAATGTTTTTAAAAAAAATTTATTCGAGGGTTTGTTCTGAATAGAGATTTGAATGAATAGAGTGGTATAGATACTCTAATGCGAAATAGTACCATCAGTTTCAATATCAGTCTGTAACGACACAAACAGTGCCGTCCACCGTAATCTCATAACTATAAAAAATTCTATCATCGACCATAATAACAACGACCAAGGAATGGTGTAAAAGTTGAAATTTTGAACAAACTATCCCATATTAGGGTTATCATACTTGGAAATGTGGTAAAAGCTCGTATTTCTAAAATTGGCAACTCCTTTTTTTAGAATAATTGCATAGTTTGGCTAATTTATGTTAGTGGTTTTCTGCGAAAGATAGGTATATAACTTAATACTATACTATCACTACGTGTAAATTGATTTAGGCATGATTTTTTATATTGTTCATATATAATGAAAGATTCATTTAAAATTGATCTTATATCGTTTTTGTTTGTTTTGTTTTTTTCGAAAAACATAACTAGTTCGCGTTATTCTTTATATTCATTAAATTAAGAATTAGCGTTTGGTTTTAGATTAAAACGAATAGATTAAAACGAATAAAGCATCAATTTCTATAAAAGTCTTTTAAGATAGATCGAAGTTTCTGAAGTTTGTTAAAATAGAACTTTTTTATCCTTTGAAAACAGAAAAGCTTTTGGTGTCAGAAGTTTTCATTCTTACGTAAAAATTTTATTTAATATTTGTTATAAAAATAATTTTTAACTGTTTAAATCGAATTCTGCGCAATATCTTTGAAGGGTTAAATCAAAATATAAGGTATTGCAATTTTATTTCTGGAATCTTTTTACTTTGTATGTCTAAAAAAGTAAATAATTTTAAATTCAATATATTTCTAAGGACTGATATAGAAGTTAGTACTTTCTTCGTTATTATTCGTTTATTATTCGTTAATTTAACCGAAAAACCAAACGCAAACTTTAACTAAATATTGACGGGTATGCGCCCCTCATGAATTAGTGCACAACAAATAATTTGTAAAACCGTCATTTGGTTTTCCACCAGTTCTTATTGTCCTATGTACTATTTTCAAAGATAGTCCTAAAAATTTTAGCATGGCATATAGGAAAAACACTGATTCCGATGGGAAAAAGTTATATTTCCCTGAGGGTGCTCTACTTAATCAAATGGAAGTTGCTGTTGTTGAATCAGAAAGAAGAAAAAGTGATATTTTAAAAGAGCCTTTTATTGTGTATCTTGTTGAGTCAAGGCAAGTCAGATTTTTTTAAACACCATTTTTTCACATTTCCAAATAGTTTAAATGAGTTTATCAACTAATGATAATCTTATACAAACCCTTTTTTGGAACTCCTTAAACTATTAAACTGTTAAAACTTAACAATCAAATCAATTATTGGATTTGATAATTGTTGTTAAATGATGTTGTTTTGAATATTCCATTTTTAAAACTTGTAAAAACAAAACATTTCTATATAAATTAAAGTTGTGAAAGATCTAAGAATTATTATTTCATTTGTAACAACAAAATAAATTCTGTTTATAATTTAAATTATTATATGAGATGAAGTTAACAGGCAACAGTTATAATTTAAAGAATAATGTTTGAAAAATACTAAACTTGAAGTATTGTAAAAAGAAAAAAAAATCACGTTGAAGTTTGTAATAATATATATGTGTTTTATAATACTTTTAAAATGACAATCTAAAAAGTAAATAATGTATTTAAGTTTTTAAATTTATAAATCTTAACTGTTTCATTCATAATCTCAAGAAGCTAATAATAATTTTAAAAATTTGTTACTTAAAAAGGGCTGTTGATGGTTTGGAACCAGGATGCACCTTATGGAGAAGATATAGTGAGTTTGAGACACTTCGAAATTACCTAATGGCAATATATCCATATGTGAGTAAACCTTATTTGTTTAAGCAAAGGGTTTTAATCTTTTAATTTTTTCTATATTAAGTTATAAATAGGTCCAAAGTCTAACAAAATAATGTCAAATGTTTCATTTAACAGTTTTACTTTTTAAATATCATAAAAAAACAAATTTCTTATTTACTACTTTTTGTAAAAATCATATCATGGTTCTTTTATTGTAGATTGTATTACCACCTCTACCTGAAAAACGGGTAAGTTTTTTATGATTTAGGAATATCTTATTAAAAAAAATAAAAAAACAAAGTAGACTGCTTCAACAAACATTTCCCTTTCAGATTAATGTTACAAAGTTTCAACTTGCTGCTGATAAGTTTGATCCAGATTTTTATGATTTAGGAATATCTTATTAAAAAAAAAACAAAAAAAACAAAGTAGACTGCTTCAACAAAGATTTCCCCTTTCAGATTAATGTTACAAAGTTTCAACTTGCTGCTGATAAGTTTGATCCAGATTTTATTGAGCGAAGACGTCAGGGACTGGAAGTAAGTTAAAAAAATACTTTTTGTGATGTTTTCTTAATCTGTACTATATTTTTAGTTTGTTTTAAAGAAAATATTTTTTCCTTGTATATTTTTGCTCAGTGTTTTCTCCTGCGGCTTGCATCTCATCCTGTTATATCTCAAGATTCAATATTCAGAGGTTTTCTTAATCAGGTAGATATGAAGTTGTTTTCTATTCTTATTTTTCAAGTTTAAGTTTTAATCTATTTTTTAACAATATTACTTTTTTGTTTGCTATACTTTCAATATAAATTATTTGCTTTTATATTGAATTTTGTTTTTTTTAAATTTAGGAGGAGGGTTGGAAGGAGAGTGTTGCAGAGACAAACTGGCAGCAGAAGGCAGCCATTAACATTTTAACTCTTTTTTTTTTGTTTGTTTTTTTTACTCACCTGAATTTGAAAAAAAAGTATGAATTACAAAATATCTTAAAAGTATTGCAATCAAAAGTTGTATTAAATCATTGTTTTAGTCTGATAGTCGGTTTAAAAGCATGAGTGCTTCCATGAGTATTAAGAAGCCTGACCAGTATGTTTTCTTGTTATTTGTTTTAATTTATTGTTTAATACTTGCACTTTTTTTTTAATGTAAATCTTTTTTTTTTTCTTTTTTTTTTTTTTTGTAATTTTATAAGGTGAAAGTTTTTTCTTTTACTCAGGCAATTTGATGATATTCGCAGTTATAGTGAAAGTCTTTATTCTAACATTCAATCACTTCTCAAAATACAACAGGTTAAGATAAATTTATGAAATGTTGTTGAATAATCAATTATGTCATCTTTAGTTTTTTAGTTAATTAATTGTATAAATGATATTGAGAATTGATCAGTTGTGGTGTGTGCATTAGAAATTTTTTTTTTTTTTTTTTCCATGGGTAATCATAATTGTTACAGAATATTCCCAAGTCTTTCTTTTTACGGTTTTAGAAATATTTTTAGTCCATTCTTTAAATATATATGAGGTAATGACAAAAAAAAACCTTTTCTTCCTTTTTTTAATTTTTGTTTTTTCGTTTTTTTGTTACAGAAAATTTCTACAAGACAACAAGCCATTTTGAAACAACATATTGAATTTGGGAAACTTTTTAGGTTTGATTCTAAAGCAGTGTTTTGAGTTATTAGGAATTCATTAGTGTTGAAAACTGTTGTTCATAATGAAAATAAAAATAGTTTAAAATTTTATTATTTTCTTCTTAGTGAATGGAGTGTAATTGAGCCAGGAATTGGTGATTTTCTTCAACAGGCTGGTCATCAAATGGACAGGTAATTTTTCACTAATATGTCAAGACTTGCTATTTTAAGGTGGCCTATTATTTTAAGGTGGCAACATCTTCATATTTTTAGTTTGGTTGATGCATTTTTGATTTTACCCATATTTTCTTAATGATTAAAGTATTAAACTTAGTTATGTAACATTTAGAATTTGTTTTAGGGAAAAACATTAGAAATATTTTACTTTTATAATTGTTTTTCATGAAAACTTTTTTGATTTTATGCTGCAGATTCTAAGTTGCACTTTTTTTAAATGTATATTCTAGGCTTGGTTCTCAATCAGAATCTATATACAATGAAGAACAAGTTGCATATATTGATCAGCTCAAAGAATATTTGTATTTTACAGAATCCTTAAGGTAGCTTTATTTTCACTGATGGAATAGTATAATAAAGTTATTATTTCATCAGTAATTTTTAAAATATATATCTGAATGACATATCTCTGAGTTAGCGGAATTTATCTTTTAAATCTTTTTTTTAACAATAAACTACACTTTCTTTTCTTTTTTTTTTTAATTTTTTTTTTTGCTATTTCTGCATGTTAAATTTTGACTTTCAATGTGTATGTGAATCCTTGAAGTTATTTCATTTTTACATAGTTAATCAAACTTTACTGAATCAAACATATACCAACTGTCAAGGAAAAATTTATCATGTTTTTAGAGCTATAGTACGTAAACAATACATGCGGCAATTTGAATTAGAAAGGGCAGAGGAAACACTTTCAGCAAAATCACGACAAAAGGAAGAGTTAGCAAGTCAAATTGCTGCCATGGAGGTTAATTTTTTTTTTTTGTAATTTTGATTTTGATTTTAATTTTAGTAATAATCTGTATTCAGCTTCTAACAAAGATTTTTTAAATTTTAGAATGGGGAAGAAATTCCCTCTAGTGGTTTTACCTTTAAGTCAGTTTCAAGCATGTTGTTTGGGCAAGATACCATAGAGGTGCGGCATGAAAAAATGTTGCTTCTTGAAGACCAAGTTAAAGAAGCTGAGGAAAATCTAAAGGCTGTTACTGAAGAGGCAGAGTAAGTGATATTAATCTCCTTGCAGAGACCTTTTTCTACAAATCTGCTAACCAGATTTATCAAATTGTATATCATTTTCCAGGTTTTTACTTTTTTATTAGTCTGTTTTTCATAAAATTTAAAAACAAATTGTTGAAAAATGAAATTTATACTCAAGATTTTTTTTGAGAAAAAAAAGCCTCAATTTTGAATAACCTTCATTTGTTTTTATCTGAAACTAAAAATATAAATTCAAGTGCCACAGGCTACTTGTAGTTTTAAGTATGCAAACCTTAAGCTATCAGATACTAAACATTTAAGCAGGTAAAGAGCTGCAGTTGCTTGATATCTGATAGTCTAAGCTTTAGTTTTTGTTCTTCCTTTTTTTTTCTTTTTATCATTTTGTTACTTTGTTTAATTTTCTTGGTTTTAAATTGCATTGATAGAATTTTTGTGGATAAATCGCTAAAAGACATTGATCGGTTTAAGAAACAGAAAGTTCGAGATATTAATGAAGTAATGGAAAATTATGTTAAAATGCAATATAAAGTCAACAAGCTGGTGAGTCAAAATTGTTTTGAAATCACCTGTTATTTAATTTGAAAAAGAAGTTTAATGGTTTGTAATTGTTGCATAAGGTGTGAGTATTTTAATTTACTTTAGCCTGCTCTATAATCCTGTAAAAGCTTTAATTTTTTTTTTCCTACCTCATAAAAAAACTGTTATCACTTAATCACTTAATCATTTTGTATTTAAACTGAGCAGTATGACTTCGAAAAATTATTGCATTCCAATTATTCAATTTAACTTTATT
This sequence comes from Hydra viridissima, assembly GCF_058129835.1. Taxonomy (NCBI): domain Eukaryota; kingdom Metazoa; phylum Cnidaria; class Hydrozoa; order Anthoathecata; family Hydridae; genus Hydra; species Hydra viridissima. The sequence goes on from NW_028324305.1 coordinate 17,338,904, forward strand.
CATGTAATTCCATGTATTCAGATTTTTTATATTTTTTTTTACTAATCATTCTTTTGGGTGAAATATAAACTGCCAATAAAAATCAGTTTACATTCAAACTGAAATTTTTTTAAAAATGATACATTAAATCCTTTGAATATATTTAAATGATTTCAAGTGTTTCATAAAAAATGCTACCACACTTAAACTAACTATATATATATATATATATATATATATATATATATATATATATATATATATATATATATATATATATATATATATATATATATATATATATATATATATATATATATATATATACAGTACTGTGCAAAAGAAAGTAGCACCTAAGAGAATTTTTATATATTCAAGATAAAATGTCAAACAAAATGAAATTAAAACAAAGATATATGTACAAACATATTTTTTATTAAATTGTGTAATATAATACAAGTTTTATTAAAAACATTTAAGTTTATAACTATACATAGAGACTTAATTAATATTTGGTGTGACCACCATTATTTACAATAACATCTTGGAGCCTTTTAGTTATACTTTTATACAGATTTTCAATAAATGTGGTGGGGATATTATACCATTCTTCTATTAGAACATTCCAAAGTTCATTTACATTCTTTGGCAACCTTTCCATCTTCTTTCTATCTAAGTAGTCTTACACATGTTCGATTATGTTTAAATCAGGGCTCTGAGGAGGCCAAGGCATTGTTTTAAGCACTCCCTCCTCTTCCAGATTTGACAAACAATTTTAAACTAATTTGCAAGTATGTTTGGGATTGTTATCCTGTTGTAGGATATAATAATCCCCGATCAGTTGTCGTCCAGAAGGCACAGTATGATTATGTAAAATATTTTTATATTTTTCACCTGTAAGCTTTTCTGTTATTCTAACAATGTCCCCTACCCCGTTTATTGAAATACACCCCCAAACTTGAATATTCCCCCCACCATGTTTGATAGTTGATGCTAGACATGGCTCTTTCAATGCCTCTCCCTTTCTTTGCCTAACATACGTCTATTTGTCCCAAATATTTGAAATTTAGATTCGTCTGTAAACAATACCTTGTCCCATTGATTTTTCTGCCACTCTTTGTGCTCTCTGGCGAACTTTAATCTTCTTTCTTTATTACCTTTGCGTAGTAAAGTTTTTTTAATAGCTACACAGCCTTTTAATCCAGATTTTATTAGAGATCGTCGCACAGTAGATGCATGTACCACTAGCTCTTTTAAGATCTTAAACGAGTTCTGCGCTTACTTTATTGCAATTTCGTAGCGCTGTTATTTTTAAAAACTGTTCATCACATAGGCTTAACTTCTTGGGACAACCAGACCTTATTTTATCCACTACACCACCAGTTTCATTATATTTTTTAACTATTTTTTGAACTGAGGTTTGTGAACAATTCACACGTTTGGCTATTTTAACTTGACTATAGCCCTCTTCATGTAAAACAATGATGCAATTTCTGTCATTTATTGATATCTTTGGCATTTTATTAGTACTGAAAAGTAATTTTATTATAAAACAAAACTTTTGAAAAAAAAAAAAATTTTTTTTAGACGAAAAAATCTGTAATTAATGCGAGAACTCAACAGTAACTAAAAATTCTTCGCCATATTCTTATTTATCAAAAAATATTTAACAATAGTAAATTTAAACAAAATAAATAAATAGTACAGTGATTGATGTAATCAGTTTCTAGTGTTGATCCTTGTCCGCAATAATTGAGCAAACATTATAAGTGGGTGAAAAATGATACGAGTTGAAACCATCTAATAAATATTAATAAAAAAATTATATTATTAACGAAATCATTAACTAAAATAAATAAATATAGTTTTATTTAAAAGAATATCTTAGTTTAATTTAATAAAAACTCAATATTGTTTACTTATATTTATTTAAATGTGCATTTTTTTAAAAATTTCTTAGGTGCTACTTTCTTTTGCACAGTACTGTATATATATATATATATATATATATATATATATATATATATATATATATATATATATATATACACAGCTATTCACGAAAGTTTAAACGATTGCAGAATTTTTATCAAGTATGTTTGGTTTTTGTTTAATAAAAAAAAACTGTAAAATGATATCGAATTAATTTTTTTTATTTATTAAAGAAAAAGTAATTAGCTTTAAAATGAGTATCAACATATTATAAAAATTTTAATATTTAGTTAGAAAAAAACAATTACAAAAAATCATATAGGAAAAATAAGAAGCACAAAAGTTTAAATGGGTTGCAACATTCGAACAAAAAATTAAAAAAAAAAAGCAAAATTAATATTTAAAGTATCCTCCTTTGTTTTTATAGTAAAGATAAACGCGTTTATGCATTGATTCAACTAATTTCATGCACATCATGCGAGGTACCTTCAGCCAGTACTCATTCAAAAGTTGTTTCAAATGCTGAGTTGATTGAATAGTATGTCAGTTGATTGTTGATCCAATACCAAATATTTTCAATTGGGTTGAGATCTGGTGATCTAGGGCACCAGGGCATCACATTGAACTTTTTTTTCAAAAATATTCTTTGATTGAGTGAGCTGTGAGAGCTAAAGCCCCATCTTGTTGAAAGATGAGTTGCTTGCTTTTGCCATACAAGTGTCTGATTGATGGATTTAAACACGTTTCCAATGTGTTCTTGTAATTGTATTGATTAATTCGGCCTTTGTACAGCTCACAGAAGCCTATACCTTTGTGAGAAAAACATCCCCAGATGCCAACCGAACCTCCACCGCCTTGTCGACGATGTTGCAAAAACCTGTCTGAATATTTCTCAGTAGCAAATCTTTTCACATTCTTCCCTTGCGGTTTATGACTTGAAAATTAGCTTCATCACTCCAAATAACATTTGCCCACTGTTCTACAGACCAGTCCAGCCTTTCTTTGGACCACACTCGTCGTTTACGTTTATCCGTGATTGAAAGAATAGGTTTTCTAGCAGCTGTTTACGTTCCATTACCTTTGTCCAACAATGTTCGTCTCACGAGCTCTCTGCTAACTTTTGGATTATTTTTTGAGTTGTTGAAGATTTGTGCAAGCTTTTGTAGCTGAGTCTGGGGTTTTCTCTGCTCATTCTGAATATACCACTTTTGTCACGTTTGCTGAGTTTGGATGGTCTCCCAGTACGCGGCATGTCGGAGATGCCCTTGGTAAGTTCCCAGGTTTTGATGGTTTTTCGAATGCAAGATTCAGAAACGTGAAGTATTTTTCCTATTTGAATGTTTGTGTGATTTTTTATCCTCGCCATACCAATAACTTGCCACTTGATCTCACTAGAAACTGCTTTGCAACCCATTTGCACGCAATTGAAAATAATTTGAAATTTACAATATTTCAAGTTGATTTTTTAAAGTTTAAAAGCTGCCTGATGATGTTGCGATAAATTTTTTGATTGTAGTTGACTCATTTTGACTTTATTTAAAAATAAAAAAAATTTTCGCCCCGGATTTATCAATTAATTAGCAAATAATTGATCCTAAATAAAATCGTTTAAACTTTTTTGACACCTCTTAATTTGTATCACCTACCTTTTCATGAAATTTCTGAGTAAACAGTGATGAGTCGAAACTTACTTTTTTTAACAAATTTTATTAACAAATAACCTATATACCAAATTAGAAAAAAAACTATTTTGAAATCTATTTCCGTTAGATTTTTATTCAAGAAAAACTGAAGATTAGATTTGAAAATTCTGTAATCGTTTAAACTTTCGTGAATAGCTGTATATATATATATATATATATATATATATGATTTGAATGTTGACATCTTGTATAAGAGTGTATGTTATGTTAATAAAAAACATCAAATAATACGAATTCTCTAAATACAAATATTAATTTATGATGAAATTTTCGCTGGATTATGGTTACCAGCATCATCAGCTCGATAAATTATTTTAAATTACAAAAAACGGTTAAAATTAACTGACGTCAGCAGTTGAATGGCTTCTTTCTTTTTTTATATCCTTACGTAAAAACGTAAAAAATGGTGTCCAAAATTTAGTTTTAACAAATTGCCCATTATCCAGATTAATCCCGCCATTTAGAGGGGAACATTGGTGTCTCTGTATCTCAAGAGCCTCACGGACAAAATTTCAAAATTTCATCATAAATTAATATTTGTATTTAGAGAATTCGTATTATTTGATGTTTTTTATTAACATAACATACACTCTTATACAAGATGTCAACATTCAAATCATATATAACAGCTAAATACGGAGCTGATATTTACAAACGAACTGAACAGTTACAGTTACTAAAGAAGTCGGTAGCTAAATCTAAGAACCAGTATATTTTTTTGCAAAAATGTGAAAGGCACAAACTTATTCCGAAATCGTTACGTATCAACAGCCCTGTAAGTACAAAGAGAGCAAAGAGTATAGTTTTTCAATTTAGATTAAAAATTTTGATTTGTATCAAAAACGATGCTAGAAAACGATATTTTTTCCTTATAAATGAAACTAAAAACCTCCAGCAAATTCTTAAGGTTACTCTTGATGAAATAGACTATAAAAAAGTCGAACAAGTCACTGAGAAAGCCCGTGAAATAATGTTCAAAAAGTCAAAAGAAAGATTATTCAAAAAGTTTAACGTTCTTCTAAACGAATTTAAAAGTAACCACGGTAATAACAGCTGCAAGTTAACCACGTATACAAAGAACGCTGTTTTAAATCTATGCAGTACCGAGATTCCAAAACACCAAAACGATCTTCTTAATCTTGGCCCACACTTTGTACCTTCTTTGAGAGATATCCCTTATATGGACATTATTGCAATAACAGAGTCTTTTGCTTTAAAGCTGGAATATAACAACAAGATTGAAAATGCACAGGATTTGAGGAAAAATGTCTTAAAAGAACTTAAAATGGGCAAAAAATTAAGCCAAAATTTAACAAGAGAACAAAAAAAAAAGCACTTAAAGAAATTAAAGAAAGCAAACTTGTCGATATATATCCGTTTGATAAAGGTAATGGTTTTGTTAGAATAGAACACGAAAAAGCTTTAGAAAAAATTCGCGAACAGATTGGTCCAACAAAAGTTCTGAGTGAAGATCCTACTTATAGTTACGCGACTAAGATCAGAACCTATCTCTCACAACTTAACAAAAAGCAACGATTTTCAAAAACTGAATATGATAATATATATCCAAGTGACCCCATCCCACCTCGTATGTATGGTCTAATTAAAGCTCACAAACCTGAAAAATCCTATCCTATGAGAATAGTAGTATCAACAATCGGCACGCCTAACTATGGAATATCAAATTACTTAGTAAAGACAATACAACCTGTCTTGAACAAAAACAAAACACGTTTAAAAAACTCTTTTGACTTTATTAACAAAGCAAACTCATGGAATATAGAAAAAAATGAGGTTCAAGTTTCATTTGATGTAGTAAACCTCTATCCATCAATTCCACTTAAAGAAGCTACTTTCATTCTTTTGGATCAACTAAATAAAGATGATTCCTACAAATCTTCTACTAAACTTACTATATTGGAAACTAAAAAGCTGATAGATCTTTGTTTACATCGATGTTATTTCTTGTGGAACGAAGAAATTCATGAGTTGGAGAATTCCGGTCCTATTGGCCTTTCGTTCATGGTCATACTGGCGGAATCTTTTCTACAATACCACGAAGAAAATGCTTTTAATATTGCAAAAACATTAAACCCTCCTCTTGATTTAAAATCCTATCTAAGATATGTTGACGATAGTCATGCTAGATTTTCAAAAATTCAGGAGGCAGAGCAATTCCAACTTATTTTGAATAAACAACACCCTGCAATACAATACACAATTGAAATTGAAAGCGAAAATAAAACTTTAAACTTCCTCGATGTAACGATAATAAATAACACTAATGGTAATTACGAGTTTAAAGTTTACAGAAAAGAAGCCATTACGAATATTCAAATTAAACCTCACTCAAATCACGACCCCAAAATTTTAGGCGCAATATTTAAAGGTTACGTTCACAGAGCTTACTCCATATGCAGTGATTTACATTTACAAAACGAGATAAATTTTCTAATTCAAATGTTCAACGAAAATGGTTACGACAAAAGTCAACTGGTAAGTATTGCAAACCAAATTAGAAAAAATCGGTCTATAAATAAAAACAAATATCAATCCGAGTGTGACACCCTCCATACAGTTTCATTACCGTGGATACCATCACTCTCCCCAAAATTAAGAAAAATATTTAGAAAAGTTGGATATAGGGTAGTTTTTAAATCGAATCCCAATTTAAGATCACTGCTAACATGTAAAAACAAATCTAAATTACCACGCAATAGCCAACCTGGAACTTACTTAATTGAATGTAACTGTTTAAAGAAATACGTTGGCGAAACGAAATTACAAATTAGAACTCGAACCCAACAACATCAAAAATTCTTAAATGAGGGCAAGTATCATCAGTCTGCAATAGCCACACATGATAAATCATGTTCAGAAGAAATTAATTGGGAGAGAACTAAAACTCTTAAAGTAGAGACAAAAAAGTTTGATCGGAAGGTCCGTGAGGCTCTTGAGATACAGAGACACCAATGTTCCCCTCTAAATGGCGGGATTAATCTGGATAATGGGCAATTTGTTAAAACTAAATTTTGGACACCATTTTTTACGTTTTTATGTAAGGATATAAAAAAAGAAAGAAGCCATTCAACTGCTGACGTCAGTTAATTTTAACCGTTTTTTGTAATTTAAAATAATTTATCGAGCTGATGATGCTGGTAACCATAATCCAGCGAAAATTTCATCATAAATTAATATTTGTATTTAGAGAATTCGTATTATTTGATGTTTTTTATTAACATATATATATATATATATATATATATATATATATATATATATATATATATATATATATATATATATATATATATATATATATATATATATATATATATATATATATATATATATATATATATATATATATATATATACACACACACACACACATACAGTATATATATATATATATATATATATATATATATATATATATATATACTGTGAATAAGCTTTAGAAATCACTAAAACCCAAATATTTATTATCAACAGCTCACAGAGAGATTTAAAGTAAGTTGTATTAAGTGATTCACTGTATCCCAGTAATAGGGTACAGTGAATTACTACCTGGGGCACAGTGAATCAATAATGACAATGTGAATAATAGTAGTGAATAGTTAAAAAGCCTGATAATTTTGAGGCTGAGGGAGGAAAGACACTGTTCACTATGTTTTTGGCATATACAGTATTGTGAATAAGTTTTAGCCCACCATAAGTTTATAATTATTTTTGATTTTATTGTAAAAGTATAAAGGACTAATGAAGTAAAAAAAAATCAGGTTTATAGACACATTATAAACAAAAATATCTAAAAATAATTTGATAAGATATGATACAAAAAGAAAGAACAATTAATACTTCGTATGTCCGCCTTTTGCGTTGATCACAGAAGCGAATCTCCTGGGAATTGATTCATATAAATTTGTAATGAAATTTTGTGGAATATTGTCCCGCTCTCTTTTTAACATACGAAAACATTCTTCGACATTTTTGGGGTTATATTCAGCTTTTTTTTTATCCAAATAATCCCAAACATGTTCAATAATGTTCAAATCTGGACTTTGAGGAGGCCAGTTCATTACTTCGAGAACTCCCTCCTCACACATGTCCTGTAAATATTTTTTGGTCACTCAGGAACAATGTTTGGGATCATTGTCTTGCTGCAGAATGAAATTATTACCAATTAGTCTCATTCCAGATGGTATTGCATGATGTCTTAAAGTTTCTTTATACTGTTCTCCTGTCAGTTTGCCATCAATTCTGATTAAATCACCTACTCCAGAAGATGAAATACAACCCCAAACTAAAACAAAACCTCCCCCATGCTTGATTGTTAGATGTAGACAATCAGGGCGATAAGCCTCTCCTACCCTTCTTCTTACATACTGTTGTTACTGAACAATTCAAATTTTGATTCATCTGTGTATAGTAAACGGTTTAACATTCCTTGCATCCAATTATTATGCTGTTTTGCATATTTAAGTCTTTTTTCTTTATTGGCACGACGTAGTAAAGGCTTTCGAACTGCAACACACCCTCTTAACCCAGCTTTTATCAAATGTCGTCGAATGCAAGATGAGGAAACATTTTTCCCAGTCGCAGCCTGAATGTCTTGGGCTAGTTCACTGGAGGTTTTTTTCCGATTTTGTAAAGACACATTTTTAAAATACTTTATGTCATGTTTTGTAAGCTTTGGAGGTCTTCCACTTCAAATTTTATCCTAAAGAGATCCCGTGTTTTTAAATTTTTTCATAATTTCTCTAATGGCTGTCCTTGAATATTTTGTTTTTTGGATAATTTGTCGTTGAGAATAACCTTCTTCATGAAGCACGATAATTTTTTTATGCAAGAGCAAACTAAAAATGAGCTGATACGAATTGGGTTTATATCAGCATACAATAAAAATGAACACGTTAGATATCTAAATACAAAAATCTATGTAAAATTTTGATAAATATTGCTTTTGTTCAGAGACTGGAATTACCGAAAAACGGTTCCTTCGGTAAATTTCGGTTCCTAATTTGATAAGGAACCGATAACTTCGATTCTTTTCGATTCCTTATTTTAGGCAAGATTCGAAATTTCGGTAAATTTCGATTCCTTATTTTAAGAAAGAATCGAAATTACGGTAAATTTCGATTCCGATTCTGATAAAGAACCGATAACTTCGGTTCTTTTCGATTCCTAGCGGGAATTTTGGAATTGCTAAGAACCGAAATTGGAATTTTGGTTCCAATTTCGGTTCTTAGCGGGAAATATCGCAAAAAATCAAAAATGCTACAAAGAATCAAAATTGTTACTAAGAATTGAAAAACTTGAATTTTTTAAATTTTTATTTTCAAAAATACAGTTGAAATACAGTTGAAAAATACAGTTATTCTAAATCACTATCAGTGAGATCAGTGACACTGTCCTTGCTGCCCTTGCGACTACTACTAGCACTGCTATAAGCTACGCTAGTAGAACTATCACTAGGTTCAGTATTAAATAAATCTTTAGATGCATCATATATAGGGTTTTTTTTCATTGGTGATTTTTTCATTGGTGATTCAAGTACAAGTTTCCTTTTTTTAGCTCTTTGTAGTAGACTTTGAGACTGTGATTCATTTTAGAGACTGGAATTACCGAAAAACGGTTCCTTCGGTAAATTTCGGTTCCTAATTTGATAAGGAACCGATAACTTCGGTTCCTTTCGATTCCCCGAAAAATACCGAAGAACCGAAAAACCGTTTTTCGGGAACTTCAGACCTTACTTTTGTTTGTTAAAATAGTGTTTAGTATTGTTTGAAGTTAGACATTATTTTAAATACAAAAATAATCGGAAGCTATTATTCAAAATCTGTTAAAAAAACACGAGTTTTAATAAGTGGGCTAAAACTTATTCACAGTACTGTGTATATATATACATATATATATATATATATATATATATATATATATATATATATATATATATATATATATATATATATATATATATATATATATATATATATATATATATATAAAGTATTCTTTTATATTATAATTCTTTTTTTGGGAACTTTTGATTTTTTTTTCTTTTGGGTAAATCATGTTTAAGTTGAGGTGACTTTTTTTTTTTACCTTTTTTTAAAGTACACATGATTATTTTTTAGGTCACAAAGTTGCATATATATTTTTTTAATTATTTTTTAATTTAAATCTTTCTCTTATAAATGACAGTAGTGGATTCAGCAAAGAGTTCAGCATGAGAATTTTTTTTTTTTTAATTTAAATGCAAAATTAAAGAACAAAAATAACTATTGTTTTTTCAGGGCTTACAGCAATGGCAATCTATGAAGGAGTATTTCATGAATATGTAATATTTGAAATGATTTTTGTTTCATCTTTAGTTTTATTGTATGACTTATTTATAAATTGTGTACTTGTAACAGCAATGCTCTCCACATCTTATATTATTTTGAAGTTTCTTTGTAACTTGCTCAGTAATTAAAACAGTAGTTATGAATATTTTTCTATGTGAATTTTTTAAAGTTTAAATTAACATATGAAAAGAGATTTAACTTGTATTCTGTGTTTTTCAAGTGTCTATTTTCTAATCACATTTTTTTGTTTAAGTTGTCATAAGTTTTTCAACATATTAGTCCTAATAAATTGATTTGAAATTATTTTTATTGAATGTTGTTTCTTAAATGTGATTATTGTCAGCTATGGAAGTGCTGCATATGAATGGGATGTTTGTAATTTATTATCACTTTTGCTTTTTAAAAACATCAAGTAAAACAGAAAGTTAGGTTGTTTTTTGAATATTATTTTGTGCATTAACTAAAGCTTAACTTTTTTTAAATTTAATTCTAGACTTGCTTTACTAATGCTATTACTACTTATATTGTTATAAATAATATACAAACATCATCTCAAATAATTTTTAATAGGTTAGTTTTGCAATCTTCTGACTAAATACTGCTTTGATTTTCTTTTTTGTTAATTTTTTTTATATATATTTATTTTTATTAGTGAAATATACCAAGGCAACTTGAAAAGTTCTAACTTTCATTTAAAAGAAAAGTTGTTTTTTTCCAATTTGACCCCCTGAACTTCCCTGCATTTTATTCAGTGATGCTCCAGTGCTTATGTGGTATCCTGTATGTTTTCTTGAAAGAACTTGAAAAAAATAATCCATTTTTGCTTTCAGTGCTTTGTTTGGATAAAACATTTTACCATCAAAAGAAATTTTTTAATTTTGGGAGTCATTGGGCTCGTCAAAAATGATGTTGACAATGATGTTTTGTTTTCACCTTAGACACCTGGAACTTTAGCTCAAACCTTTTTTGTTATCCATTCTACTGGTTATATTCTAATATTAAAAACCAGTTGCCAACTTCTTAACAGTTGCAATAACAAGGTGCACTATAACCTACAATATCTTCTTACAGATCTTTGTTGGTATTTCTTAACTTTTTAACAAAAAAATTACATTACCACACAATGTTGAACTTTATCCACATCAACGTACGAAAAACCATTTTTTTAATTGATGTTTTGAATAAACTGTTATCAAATGAGTTGAAGGTTTTTAGATCATAATAGATATAACTTAAATGTTAATCTATGAGCTCTTTTCAAATTTCCCTTGTAATTCTTTTAAAATAATATACTTGTTTAATGCTCCAGATTGCCAAAGTTTTTATGTGGATAATATAAGTAATGGTAAATTTCATGACTTATTGTCTTTAGCATGACTTAAGGTCTTTGACATTCTAATATTAATTCACGCATACATAAAATGTTACCTGCTGCATAAATATTTTCCTTCTTTTTAAAATTTATTTTTAACTATTTTCTAACTTAAATTTTATTTTTGGCAGTAAAAACTAAATGTTTAAAGCATAAACAAAGACATGACTGCTGGTATACCAAATAGTGATTCAGCAGTTGAAAAAGACAATGCATTAGTTGGTCCTTTAGCAGAGTTATGTATTATGATCAAAGGTTCCACAATGCTTAAAGCTGGAAGAATGGTACAGATTAGTTAAATTATTGTTTTCATTTCTATCTTTTAATAATAACAATAGTGTGGACTTTTTTCCCCACCTTTTTTAATGCTATTTTTGCTTTCATTTTTTTTTTGCTAAGGTTACTGTTGCTGTTTGTTTTTTTTAATTTTTTTTTATAGGGGCGGCCTCATTTTCGAAAGTTCCATTTGTCTCCAGGTTTTTGAAACTTTTTTTAACTTTCAAATATTGATCATATTTAAGCTTTGTTTCTGCATATTTTCTGAAGTTGATGAAGTTGCTTACTATTTTTAAAAGGATTCAGTTATCAACATTTAAGTTGTATGTATATACATATATTAAAGTGGCATAAAGCACCAAATGAAAGATTATCTTAAGGTTTTCAACTAAGATTTTATATCTGTTATCTTAAATTTCAAGCAATCATAAGCAACAACCAGTAATTTTACTTGGTTACCTTCTCTGTTTTGGGAAGTTTTAATGAAGTTTTTAACAAGTTTAATAGCACATTTTGCACGTAATTTTTAAATCTTAATTAACCTGGGAATAAGTCTTAGTTCAAACTGATTTTCAGCCATTCCATCTCTTGTAACATTACTTTTTCACAAATCAAAAAAAACTAACTTTCAGGTCCAACAAAATCTTCAATTTTTTTATTATATTTTTTTAAATTTTTGTCAATAAAAATTTCAGAATTCAGTTTTCCCAGCTTATAACTGGGAGGCTGTTTGAGTTTATTTATGTAATTGATCTACAGATGTCTACATGTCTATTAGCTAGATGACTACTTTTGCTTCACACCACTTAATTACATTACAGTTTTCTTTGCAAAGCTTTTCTTTCTATCCTATTATGTCCTTTTGATAATAAGTTCCTTATCCTTTTAAAATTGCAGATGAAAAGCAATCACAATTTTAAAAGAAGCATTTAAGCATGGCTTAAGGTTTTAAACAGCATACAATATCCTATTTTACCTTGGGCTGGGTTAAAATGTGTTAAGTTTAAAACAATAAAGGATAGAGCTTAAGTTGAAATATGTTCTGGTTGAAATTGAAAAATACCTAGAGGGTATGTAAATAATATTAAAAAATGATTTTTGATTACTATAAATGCTTATCTTCATCGAACTGTCTTGAACTTTCTTATTACTTTAGGCATTTCTTTTATGATTAAACTTTCTTGACAGTAAAGACTAATTTGAAGCCATTAACAAGAACAATTCTTTAGAATTACTAAACAATCCTTTTCATTTCAGTAGGTCTATACAATCTACCAAATACCTAAAGTTTTTGATAAACTACTAAAATCCAGTAAAAATGTGTACTATTAGTAATTATTCTAGCATGTATGCCAACTATAAGTGGCAGAGATAGCAGGTAAGCCCAAAAAGGGTGATAGAGGATATCACAACCCAGATTTTTTTTTATCACAACCTAAAGATTCCATAAAGGATGACCATTCTCTTTCCCTCTTGTGTCAATTGGATAAAAAAAACTTTTTTTGACTTCAAGATTTTTTTTTTTTTTGGTGTTTTTTAAGGCTCAAGTTACATTTTGCACTAAATGTTCTATAAAAACTTTTTAACATGTTAAAAGCTGAAAAAGTTTATAAGTATATAAGTTTTAATTTAAGTATATAAGTTTTAATTTAAGTTTTTATTCCAATTGCTTTTTAAAAGTTTAAGTTTAGTTAAAAGTCTTTCATTCAAATTGCTTTTTAAAAGTTTGTTTAATTTGTTTTGCTAGATTTAAAATTGTTGCAATGGGAGTCACCAAATAAAGGAGCTGCTGAGTCTTCAGGTGAAATTTATAGCTTATGAAATTTTTCAATTATTATTATTTTTTTTTTGGTATAATTCATTTGTGTGAGTATAACTTTGGTTGGACCAAAAAGAATAATTTTGGTTAAACCAAAATTATTTACACACAAAAATGAATTATACAAAACACCAGATAATACAGAAACATAGCTTGTAAAAGGATGTCCTCAACTATACACAAACAAACAAGAGAAATTTTTCTGAATGAAGTTGTATTGGGTTCATTCAAATAAAAAAGACTGGGTAAAAGAAATACAAAAATCTCCCCTTTAAATACTTTTAATGTAGAGAATTTTTTATTTTCTATTTAAAATGCTTTTTAAATTCATCTAATTCAACTCATATTTATACATCATGACTTGAAAATGAAGAAAATAAGTTGAAAATGAAGGCAATGAAATTTTACAGTATAAAGTAATCATCATATTAGAAACATTGTATTCAATTTTTTTTTAGTTGCAATATGTGACATTCAAGAACTGCTGACGGGACAAAAAACTAAAATCTTTGAAGGGAACCCTATTCCAGAGTATGAGGTAATTTTTTCTTTTTTGTTGTTTGCTGTTATATAGAGTTTAATTTTTTGTGTTTTTTAATTTCCTCATCTGAAATTCCCTTAGTGAGTAGTAAAATATTTACAATCATCAGCAACAGTAAAATAAATTATCGGCAACAATCAAACTACGAATAATAGTGGGCCTATGAAAAGAAATTGTTAACAATAAATATTCAGCAACAACAAGCTTTCAATAGGAATTTTGTTTCATCAAAATACGCTATAATTTGTATAAATTAGTATAAATTTGTATAAATTTGTATAAACTTGTATAAATTTGTGTAAATTGGAAGTACTCTATAACTTGGATTTATTGGAAGTAAAATTTGGATTGGAAGTGTGATATTGGGTATTGCACTGTAGGAAATCACATGGTTAAAAATCAAGAAGGCATAGTGGGAGATCACATGGCTAAAGATCACATAGTGGGAGATCACACGGCTAAAGATCACATAGTGGGAGATCACATGGCTAAAGATCACATAGTGGGAGATCACACGGCTAAAGATCAAGAAAGTGACGTATTACAAATATAATATCTGTCACTAACACCTTTGTTAAGATTTTCTTAATTTATGAGGTTTTAAAAGTGACAGAGTTAATAGTAATAACTTCATGAAGTTAGTTTTTAAAACATTTTTGATAAAGTTTCTTATGATGCTGGGTTTTAGTAATTATCATTTTTTCATGTTATAGTTCAATCAAATGTAGTCAATGTATATACAGTGGTTTTCATAAATTTAGACGTACTCATTTTTTTTTTACATATATGTAAGAAAATACTTAAAATAAAAATAAAATAAAAGTGCTACCGCTATGTTTGATATATAATTTAATAGAGGAAGTGAAACTCTATTATAGAGTACCTTAATTTTTTTTACAGGATGTTTATTACTCATTTTATACCAATTAACACAAAAAAAGTTAATTGATAAGCTTGATTTTATTTTATTCATAAATTTAGACGCACAATCAAAAAAGTCTTATATCTTGTTAATTGATTGTTAATTAGTAGTTTTTTTCCCATATTTCTCATTAATAGGCCTAAATTATTTGATTTTGTCAAAAAACCTTATATAACTATGACTTACCTGGAATTAGTTAATCATTATTTAATGAATAAACAAAAGTTAAGTTAGTTTTGCACTGAAAAGATGCGAAAAATGGGCAAAAGACGTATCACTCAAGGTGAAAGATGGCAAATTATTGCTCACATCAAAGAAGGAACCAAAAGTAATAGAGAAATTGCCAGGTTAATTGGAGTTTCTGAGAAATGCGTTCGGACAATGAAGCAAAACTTTCTTCACACTGATGGTGCCAGCGAGAAAATGAGGCCAGATAGACCCTTGTCAACCACCAGAAAGGATGATAGTGGTCTTTTTAGAGCTGTCAGTGCTAATCCAAGAATTAGTTACAAAGAATTGACCACAGAATTCAATACAATGCAAAATACATCTGTTTCTCAAAGCACAGTCCGCCGAATACTTATCAAATACAAGATTGGAGTCTACTCTGCTTTGAAGAAACCGCTTCTGCGTCCATATGATAAACAAAGGAGACTAAAATGGTATCGTGAAAGAAGGTATTGGACAATAGAACAATGGAAAAACATTATGTGAGTGATAAGAGTAACTTTGAGCTTATCAATTGCAAATCTAACATAACAGTCAAAAGAATGGCTCACGAAAAGTATTACGCCAGGTATAATAGACCGACTGTACAAAGTGGAGGAGGCTTGATAGGAATCTGGTCATGCTTCAATTACCAAGGTGTTGGTATGTGCCAAACATACACCGGAAGAATCAACTCCAGAATATACATAGAAGTACTGAAAAACAACCTAATTCCATTAATTGACCTGCTTACACTCAATGGTAAACCACGGAAACTTCAACAAGATGGCGCTACTGCACATACTGCATACTATACAAAGGAGTTGTTCAACGATAATAATATCAAGACAATTCCACCGCCTCCATAATAACCTGATTTGAACCTGATTGAAAACATTTGGGCTTGGATTGACCGTGAATTGGCAAAGGTTCAAATTTCCATACTTGGCCAGCTGAAGGATGCCCTTAAGGAGACCTGGTATAGGGTCTCAGAAGCGATGTGCAAAAATCTTGTTGAGTCTATGCCTAGAAGAGTTCTTTGTTGTATTAAAGCAAAAGGCGGATGCACAAAATATTGATTGGTTCATAAATTATGCCTCCTAATGTATCGTGCGTCTAAATTTATGAATAATTTTTTTTGTCTTTTTTTTTTAATACCATGTAGTTGTACCTAATTATTACTTAGTATTTGTATTTTTTTTGTAAATTTTTTTTTAACTTTGTATTCTGTATGTATTTATCTAATAAATAGAAAAAAAACTAAACGGAAATCTTTTTTCGTTATTGTTTTATCATTAAAAAACTAAAAATTTCTATTCTCAAATATGAGTGCGTCTAAATTTATGAAAACCACTGTATTATTGAAAAGGTTGTCAAGTAGGCTGTTAAAATAATAAAAATAATAATTTCTAGAAAAATGTGGTACTTTAATTTTTATACATTGAAAGTAAAAAATCATTAAAAAGTACTAAATTTCAACTTTGATGGAGAATTAAAAGTTGTCCAAATTTGTATCTATTCAATATTTTGTTATACTTTTGTTTATAGTGTCCACTAGCTACCCTGAGAAGTGTGGCTACTAACATCTGCAATCTTGAGTGCTAGATATTTTCGAAAAGTTTATAATTTTTCAAACAAAAAAAAAGGGTTTTCATGGAAAATAAAAATCTTATTTCATTTATCACCAAAACAAAAACCAATTTTTTTTTATGTAAAACTAAAGTGAATTCATTTTTGTGTTATTTGTGAAGGAAAAAAATGTCATTCATTCTACAAATTGATTCATGAATTTGGTTTGAGACTTGATGAACTGAGAGCTGATGGATCAGGAAATTTATGCAGAGGAGCTTTTTCAGATCTTTCTTTTCTTAGCAAAACTTTATTGATGATAAAATTATTACCAGGTTATACAATATTTTAACTACAATTAATTACAAAATTCCCAATTGATCCAGAAAAAAAATTGATAAATAACTGCAAAGAAGTGTATAAGAAGTTGTTAGAGACATATGACTGGTTCAAAGTCCCAGCTTCCATTCACAAAGTATTGATGCTGGTGAATCATCATCACCCCACTAGTTCCACTCAGTTTCATGGGAGAAGCACAGCTGAATCTAGACATAATTTATAAATTTGGTCATAAACACCATGCAAGGAAAATAAGCAGAGAAACTAACTTGTTTGGCATTTTCATTCAAACTAAGCATACTTCAGACCCCCTAATTAGTTCAATCTCATTAACACTCCTGCAAAGTACTAAAATCTTGCAAACCTGGCTGACCTGGAAACTCTTTGGTGGGGTGTTAGACTTAATGGAACAATAGTATGCATTCACTTAAGTCTAATCTCTAAGAAGAAGCAAGAAATTAAAGTTTAAAAATCTTACTTTATTTGACTGGAAAGAACAGCAATCAGTTGGTAAATAATTACTCAATTGGTACTAAAATGTTTTTTGTTAGAATCTGGTTTGAGAGTGCAGATGCTGTAGAAGTTGATTCATTTGATGAAACACCAAAACTAACTTTTCCTCCACCATCAATCCTTAATTTGACAAAAAAAGCTAGAAATCAATTCTCTTTTTTCTACAATTTTTTCAAGAATTTCTTTCAAACTCTGACAGTGCACCACAACTTTTGGTCCTGATTCAGTTAATACTATTGTATTGATAAAATCTGCATCAACTGTCCTTCTAGTTGAAATATTATTCAAAGTTGATGCTTATTTTTTCATTTTCAGATTAGAGAGGCCAGTATTAACTTGGACTTGAACAATACCTTCAGAAGTTAAAAGATTTTGTGTGTTAGAATTAAAAAAAACTGGTCTTAGGTGTACTGGAAGAGAATGTTGTTCCTCACAAGTATTTGGCTCTTGTAATTTGATTTTGATTTCAATAAAGTCATGCAAGAGTGGAAAATTCACCTTTTGATCTCCTGAAGCTCTAGAGAAAAGAGAAGACCTGCAAGCTTCACAAATACCAGTGAGATCTCTTGGATCAATGAAGCATTTAGATGTTTGCAAAACTGAATTAAATTTTGATCTATTGAGGTCGTTTAGCTTTCTGTTTGCTTTTTTTAAGTACAAAATACACACAACCTTCATGTTTTCTCCATGTTTTCTTGCTGGAGCTATTTTAGATAATTCTCAAAATCACACAAAGCAGTTTACTTTAAAAAAATAAATTAAAGGATGAATTTGATTTTCTTTTTTTTAAAAGTAATTTGTGCAAAGTTTAAAATTGAAAAGTTTTTTTAAATGCAATTTTCTTATTTTTCATTTGATTTGAAAAATTCAAAAATCTAAACTACTTACAATTAAATTTTCTACCACAAGAAATACAAAACCACTTTATTTTATGGTTAGAAATTTCTAAATTAACATTAAAGTAATATTTTTTAGAATGCTTTTAAATTTCCATTAAAAGTTTTTTTAAAAAAATGACAATCATTATTTGCACTAATTTAAAATATTTTTTGCCACCTATTTTAATGGAGAGTTTCCACTGCATTAGTATTACATTTTCAAATCAACACCATGTTACTTTAAAAACAAAGTTGTTTACCTGTGTCTTTTTTTTTTTTTTTTTTCAAAATTGTTTTAAAGCCATTCTTCTGGTAAATGGCCTTACATTAAACTATACTTTCAATTCATTATTTTTTCCAAAAATTTCAGAGTGCTACCTAGAATTTATTATATACTTTCCAAACACTTAGTCTAACAGTATTAGTTTTGAATATTTTTAAAATTGGTCTCTATTTTTTTAGGCTATCTCATTTTCAGTTATCTATAAGCAGGGTAATGCAAATCGTTCTTTGGATATTGTTTGTAAAGATAGATCAGAGTATGATATTTGGACAGTTGGGCTGCAGGTATTGAGACCATCTTTATGATCTCTGAAAAAAAGTATTTGCTATTTTTTTTATACTGCAGGCTTTCTTGAAACTTTTATTAAATAAGGCAAAATAATGTAAAGTTTTGCTTTCAGCGTTTTGTTGGTTGCTTTATTTTAGGCACTAATAAATGGTTTTGATAATCTTGATGGTCTTCGACTTATGAGTGAGAGTGATCCCTCTAAAGAAGAAAGCAAGTTAATGGTATGTAATCATTAATGAAAATTCTATAATAATATTTGAATAAATTTAACATAAATTGCTCCTCAAAGAAGTATCAATTAGAATAAAGTGTAAACTATGCAAGTCCCCATTTACATATTTCATTATAGATTCTTGTAAGTTTTCATAGTATTTTTTAAAAAATACTATGATAAATACTAAATATTTTACATTTTATTGAAAT